>NW_015176007.1:453533-495963 GCF_001447785.1 Gekko japonicus
GCATCTTTGCCTCTGACAAACAAGGGTGAATTCCAGTGCAGTTACCTTAGGACAAGTGCTTTGATTCTTCTTTCTCTGTTTGGACCAAGTGATGCTAGAGTGCTAGCAGCCAGGTTTGGCCTGGAGTCAGAATCCCTTTCCCTGTCTCCTTCTTCAGTTTGCATTGCTGCAACTTTTCTGATGAATAGCCAGTCTGGAATTAAGAATCTTAATTTGCCATATATGGAACAACAAAGAAATTAGTGATCCACTTAGAAGATTCTAAAATCTAGCTCCTTTGGGCAACCCATAAACATCCTTTTGAAAATCTGGTCAAGCTGTCAGGGTCTCAGTGTAGTGTGAGATTTCCTCCTGCATCCAATAAGAGAACCTGAACTGATACTTTCAAAGGGCTGTTCCTCCATAGGAAATGTTTAGCAACAGTGTTCTCCTGGATTTAACATATTAAAGGCTGATTGTTGTTGTTCGCGACCCCATGGACCAGATCCTGCCAGACCCTCCTGTCTTCCACCGTCCTCTGAAGTGTGCTCAATTTCATGTTCGTTGCATCAATGACACTGTCTAACCATCTCATCCTTTGCCGTCCCCGTCTTCTTTGACCTTCAATCTTTCCCAGCATCAGGGTCTTCTCCAGTGAGTGCTCCCTTCTCATTTGGTGGCCAAAGTATTTGAGCTTCAGTTTCATTATCTGGCCTTCCAGGGAACAGTCAGGGTTGATTTCTTTTAGGATTGACTGATTTGATCTTCTTGCAGTCCAAGGGACTCTCAAGAGTCTTCTCCAGCACCATAGTTCAAAAGAATCTATTCTTCGGCGCTCGGCCTTCCTTATAGTCCAACTCTCGCAGCCATACATGACTACTGGGAATACCATTGCTTTGACCATGCGGACTTTTGTTGGCCAGGGTAATGTCTCTACTTTTTATCATGCTGTTTAGGTTCGCCATCGCTTTCCTCCCAAGGAGCAGGCATCTTTTAATTTCATGGCTGCAGTCACAGTCTGCGGTGATCTGGGATCCCAGGAACGTGAAGTCTATCACTACTTCCACGACTTCCCCTTCTATTTGCCAAGGAATGATGGGACCGGATGCCATGATCTTAGTTTTTTTGATGTTGAGCTTCAAGCCCACTTTTGCGCTCTCCTCTTTTACCCTGAGCAAGAGGCTCTTTAGGTCCTCTTCACTTTCTGCCATTAGAGTGGTATCGTCTGCATATCTGAGGTTGTTGATCTTTTCCCCAGCAATCTTAATTCCCGCTTGTGATTCATCCAGGCCAGCATTTCGCATGATGTACTCTGCATATATATTAAATAAGCAAGGTGACAATATACATCCTTGTCGTACTCCTTTTCCTATGCTAAACCAATCAGTTGTTCCATATCCGGTTCTAACTGTCGCTTCTTGGCCCTTATACAGGTTTCTCAAGAGACATGTGAGGTGGTCTGGTACTCCCATCTCTTTAAGGACCTGCCATAGTTTGTTGTGATCCACACAGTCAAAGAGGAGAGATCCCTGGTGGCCGGCAGAGGAACATCAGGCGGTCGTCACTGGCGGAGGCAGAGGCGCCCGATGACGTCATGGATGTAGCGGGCCAGAGGAGGACGTTGTGTGTGCCGTATGCCATCCGCTGAGCACCAGAAGGATCATCTCGCCCGGGGAAAAATCGCCAGAAGGAACAACTCGCCGGGAAAAACTGACTGGGAAGAGCCGAGCCGAATAAATAGAAGAATATCAACCACCACTGGGTGTCGGTAGGCAGTCCCATCCCCAATTCAACAAATGTGGCCTTAGTTAGGGAGTAAATATGTGACTAGCACCCCCTCTGTAAACTGCCCAGAGACCCCCATGGGGGTTAGGGCGGTATAATAAATTGAAGCCATAAATAAATAAATAAATAAAAATGTACTCTGCATATATATTAAATAAGCAAGGTGACAATATACATCCTTGTCGTACTCCTTTTCCTATGCTGAACCAATCAGTTGTTCCATATCCGGTTCTAACTGTCGCTTCTTGGCCCTTATACAGGTTTCTCAAGAGACATGTGAGGTGGTCTGGTACTCCCATCTCTTTAAGGACCTGCCATAGTTTGTTGTGATCCACACAGTCAAAAGCTTTAGCATAGTCAATGAAGCAGAAGTAGATATTTTTCTGGTACTCTCTTGCTTTCTCCATAATCCAGCCAATGTTGGCAATTTGATCTCTACATTCCTTGGCGTTGCCCTTCTTTGGGATTGGAATGTATACTGATCTTTTCCAATCCTGTGGCCACTGTTGCGTTTTCCAAATTTGCTGGCAAATGGAGTGCAGCACTTTAACAGCATCATCTTCTAAGACTTTGAATAGCTCAGCTGGAATACCATCACCTCCACTAGCTTTGTTGTTAGCAATGCTTTCTAAGGCCCATTTAACTTCACATTCCAGGATGTCTGGCTCAAGGTCAGTGATTATACCGTCGTGTTTGTCAAGGACATTGAGGTCTTTCTTGTATAGTTCTTCTGTGTATTCTTGCCATCTTTTCCTAATCTCTTCTGCTTCTGTTAGGTCCCTACCGTTTTTGTCCTTTATCATGGCCAGCTTTGCATGGAACGCTCCCTTGATTTCTCCAATTTTCTTGAAGAGATCTCTAGTCCTTCCCATTCTATTGTTTTCTTCTATTACTTTGCACTGTTCATTCAGGAAGGCCTCCTTATCTCTCCTTGCTGTTCTCTGGAAATCTGCGTTCAGTTGGGTAAATCTTTCCTTTTCGCCTTTGCCTTTCGCTTTCCTTCTTTCCTCTGCTATTTGTAAAGCCTCATCAGAAAGCCACTTTGCTTTCTTACATTTCTTTTTCTTTGGGATGGTGGTGATTGCTGCCTCCTGTACGATGTCACGAACCTCTGTCCATAGTTCTTCAGGCACTCTATCTATCAAATCCAGACCCTTGAATCTATTCTTCACCTCTACTGTATATTCATCAGGGATGCGATCTAGGTCAAACCTGAATGGCCTCGTGGTTTTCCCGATTTTCTTCAGTTTAAGTCTGAATTTTGCAATGAGTAGCTCATGATCTGAACCACAGTCAGCTCCAGGTCTTGTTTTTACTGACTGGATAGAGCTTCTCCATCTTTGACTGCAAATTATATAGTCAATCTGATTTCGGTGTTGCCCATCTGGTGATGTCCATGTGTAGAGTCGCCTCTTAGGTTGTTGGAAAAGGGTGTTCGCTATGACCAGTGTGTTCTCTTGACAAAACTCTGTTAACCTTTGCCCTGCTTCATTTTGCTTTCCAAGGCCAAACTTGTCTGTTATTCCGGTTACCTTTTGACTTCCTACTTTAGCATTCCAGTCCCCTATGATGATGAGGACATCATTTTTTGGTGTTAGTTCTAGGAGGTGTTGTAGGTCTTCATAGAACCGGTCCACTTCAGCCTCTTCTGCATCAGTGGTTGGGGCATAGACTTGGATTACTGTGATGTTGAATGGTTTGCCTTGGAATCGGACAGAAATCATTCTGTCATTTTTGAGATTGTATCCGAGTACTGACTTTTGCACTCTCTTGTTGACTATAAAGGCCACACCATTTTTTCTACGAGATTCCTGGCCACAGTAGTAGATATAATGGTCTTCTGAGTTAAATTTGCCCATTCCTGTCCATTTTAGTTCACTGATTCCTAAGATATCGATGTTCAGTCTTGCCATCTCATTTTTAACCACGTCAAGCTTACCTTGATTCATAGATCTTACATTCCAGGTTCCTATGTAGTATTGTTCTTTGCAGCATCGGACTTTCCTTTCACCATCAGACACATCCACAACTGAGCGTCCTTTCGGCTTTGGCCCAGCCGCTTCACTCTTTCTGGGGTTACTTGTACTTGCCCTCTGCTCTTCCTCAGTAGCATATTGGACACCTTCCGACCTGAGGGGCTCATCTTCCGGTGTCATATCTTTTAGCCTTTTGATACTGTCCATGGGGTTTTCTTGGCAAAAGTACTGGAGTGGGTTGCCATTTCCTTCTCCAGGGGATCACTCTTGGTCTGAGTTCTCTGCTGTGGCCTGTCCGTCTTGGGTGGCCCTTCACGGCATAGCCCACAGCTTCATTGAACTACGCAAGCCCCCTCGCCACGATAAGGCAGTGATCCATGAGGAGCAAAGGCTGATTAGCAACCTTTAATTCTGACAATTAAAAAAGAATAAGGGGGTTGAGTTTGGTCTTTGAATATAACCAGGTCACGGAATTTGTAAAAATTATTCTTCTGTTTGCCTTGCATTTTCGTCTCCTATGTCTTTGTCTGTTCCAAATTTAAGTCGTAATTACCTTGAGGCAGGGGCTGGTTTTTAGTTTAGCTGTATCCGTCTGTAAAAGCCATCTGTAATAATGGTAATACATCCACATTAACAGTATTTGAGGGTGTATGAATTTGCCCACGTTGGAGTATGTTGTTTGTTTTTGTGAGCATTTTCACTGTCATTTCTAATGTTACTGATTAATCTGTTTCTTTTACGATACTTTAACATATATACAGTACATGTCACTGTGTCATTTATATACAGCTGCTGTAAAAAATAATAATGTCAAGTTGCATATATTTCACAGGAAACAGATATGGGAAAAATAGAAAATGGTGTAAAAATAAATGTATTCAGTTTGCACAGGGGGGTTTAAAAAAAAAGACACAACAGCCTGGGTCGTGAAATTCAGTAGCAACCCTAACGTTAATAATTAGTGATGGGCTGTTAAGCAGCAGTTTGCATTCATACAAACAACCGTTTCATTCCCCACATCATCTGCAGATTCATGCACAGACCAAATGCAAATAGCCATGGGTGTGTCTGAAAATACTGTCAATTGGCAGAGCAATCCTGAGGTGCTCCTATACTGTGGCAGCAGGCCACGGCACAGCTACGGTGCTGCTAGTCCACTCCCTGTAGGGTTCGGTTACACGGCAGCCCACAGGAAAAAAAGTCTCTCTTTTTGGCTTTCAGTGGTCACAACCATGTCAGCGTCCCCAGCAACTGCACTGCTTGCATACCTTGGAAGTGTTGTGGGGAGGTGGGGAGGCTGTGATGGACAGGTCAGTCAGAACCAATCAGGGATTGCTAGGCACAGGGGCTGAGCCAAGCTCCTGTCACAACCCAAGGGCCTGGCATGCTCACTCACTGTCAGCTGCACACCCCATGCCCACTTAAAGGGACCAAGTCCTATCACAAGTCTCTGGCCATCTGCCAGTGGTGGCACAAACCCCAGCATTGCCCTGTCATGGACACCCAAAGCCGGCCCCCTGCTCACACAGAGCCATGGGTGCCCAAACGCAGGCAGGGGAAGAGGGTGATGCAGTGGGCATTTTGTCCAGTCGTGGGTGCCCTCCTCTCATTGGTAGCTACACCATCCACCAGGTCACCCACGTGTTAACAGGCAGGACCCCTCCTCTCACTGAGGGGTAGTTTATAGACAGCCAGCCATAAACACCCTTCCACTACATTAGATATATAAGCTCAAATATCCATTTCCATTTCATTTATTAGCTTCATTGACCCAAGGTCTTAAGCCAAAGCTCAAATATCAAATACTGCCTGGCCCGAATGGATGCCAAGGCAAGGATCACAAAATGGATGTCAGCCAGAGGATGCCAACCAGCCAAAGACAGGTCTGGATATTTAGTTTAGAAAATGTGAGACTGGAATGGCTGACCTGCTGGCAAACTTCCTCCCCACCCTAAAGAGATGAATTATCAAGATAAGGAGGTTTCCCAAGAAAAACCATTTACCTCTACCACATGCCCTCCTCATCTGTTTGTCCTGTTTATACAGTTCTTAGCAGCCTTCACCCAAACAGTAAACATCCCATCCTGTAATCAAGGGTCACTGGGAGCCATATACCTCCATCTTCGGGAAAGCCATCTGTCTTCTCCCTAATTGTTGTTTGATCCCCAGAAAGCTTATCAAGTCATTGTTTGGGGGTAAACATGTCAGCAGATTCCCAGTGAGCATTTTTGGGTATAAATGTAAGCACGCTGCCCCATTGCACTGTGTGTGTGTCCTCAGCACCTGCCTCATACCCCCATTTGCGTGTGGGCTCCCTCCTGCCTTTGCTGCATGAAGCAGCACTCATAAACCTTCTCCGCAGACTTCAGTCTTCAAGATTGGTAACTATAGCGCCTCTCTCTCTCTCTCTCTCTCTCTCTCTCTCTCTCTCTCTCTCTCTCTCTCTATCTCTCTCTCTCTCTCTCACACACACACACACACACACACACACACACACACACACTCACACACACACTCCTCCCTTTATTTTTTCTTAGCTACCTTGTGTGCTTTTTAGTGTGTTGTGTGTATGTTTTTGCCCTTTTAGTTCTTTTTAAATAGTAACACTTCCAGTTTAACTTCTGACTGGTTTATTTGACAGTTCTCTAAGGGAAGGAACCCGGTATATATAGGTGGAGATCTACAGTTACCCCCTCTTGCTGTGTCTCTAACTAAGCTAATTTCCCCAATTAAATAAGAGACAGCCTGTTTGAATAACAAATTAATGGTGGCTCATGCAAAAACCACCCTGCACCTCTATTGTGAGTGCATGCCTGTGTCTATAGGGAAATTTCCCCAGAGAAACTCCTGCAGGAGTGTGTGAGAGTGTATGTGTGGTCCTGTGTGCGTGATGCTATAAAAGCAACTATTGGTGTTGGAATCTTTTTCTCTTTTCATCTCTTGGGCCCCTGTCATTTAGCCGCACTTACTGGCCCACAAGTCCGTGTAAACAGCCATGAGGTTCTTTAGAATGCAAGGGGGTGACATGCAATGCTCCCTCTAAGCTGTGGAGTCTTGTGAGCAAAAATTCTACTTTGTGAGCTACTGGCATTAACATTGTGAGCGAGTGATTTGGCTGCTGCATAAATTAGTTTGCTCTGAAGCCATCCTTCCTGAGCTAAGACAAAAATGTGTGAGCCAGAGGCTAAAAAACTGTGAGCTAGCTCACACTAACTCAGCTTAGAGGGAACACTGGTGACATGTGATCTGTATCCTGAACTTTTCCCCATTTGGAGTTGGTTTGGCTTGGAGTATAGAAGCTAGGACAGGAATCCCTTAAAGACCTAGGATTCCCCAGAGGTGGCTGCATGCCATCTCATGCCACCATCTCACACTAGGTAGTGGGAGAAAGAGTTCTCAGTACTGTAGTTTTTTATTCCCAAGGGTTGCTCCCTTTGGGAAGAACAGTTCTGGGCATCTGCCATGGTGACAGACACATTAAGGTTTAGCAGTTTTCCTGCATTGTGGAACAGGGTACCCCACACACACGCTGCCTAGGGCACCTACATGCCATCCCTGCCAGACTGCGCAGCCTACAAACCAAGCCCACCAACAGACACCCATGGTCATCGAGCAGGCATTCAGCCAGCTGAAGATGGGGTTCCGTTGCCTCCACTGTACAAGAGGGTGCTGGGACCTGCAGCCCTTGGCAGTGGCCAAGCTCTTCACAGTTTGTGCGGTGTTCCACACCATGGCCATCCACCAATGGCTGCTGCCACCCCTCATATGGGTCTCATCAGAGGGTCCCTGGGTCGGGGGCAGGACAATACACAGTTGGAGGAGGAAGTGGTGAGGCAGGATGTCAGGGGGCACATCAAGCACAAGTGAGTATGGGAGCACATCTGGTGCAGGAGGTGCCCCACCACCCAGGCTGCCTTTTCAGGTTGTGCACCTTCTGGTGCCCTTGGGCAGGGATGATCCAGCAGTCACGGGATGAGTGGTGGCCCATTGTCTTACACCTGTTTGTAGGGGCTCAGCACCACCCCCATGTGCTGCTCCCCTGGTCCTGTTCACATGCCTTGCCCCAGGAACTCATTAGCATAATAGGCCACACCCAACAGCAGAACTCACTGGAGAAGACCCTGATGTTGGGAAAGATTGAAAGTCAAAGAAGTGGACGGCAAAGGATGAGATGGTTAGACAGTGTTATTGATGCAGCGAACATGAAACTAAGCAAACTGCGGAGCACGATGGAAGACAGGAGGGCCTGGCGTGATGTGGTCCATGGGGTCGCAAAGAGCTGGACTCGACTGTGCAACTGAACAGTTTAAACTGCCTTCCCTTGGCTTGCCCGGGTGCCCCGCGGCAAGCCAGCCCTTCCAGAGCCCTCCCTGGCTCGCCCACCTCGGAGTCACTGGGGAGTGGTTGCTCTCCAGGCCTTCCCCTCTGTAGCCACGCATGCAGAGGTTTTGGCTGTAGTGGGCGTGGCCACCTCTGAAGCCAGCTGCAACTCCATTCCTGTGCAATCCTGTCCCAAAATAGCCCTGCCTGGCCCCATGCTGCACCCAGGACAATTGGTGAAGGAAGGGCTTCTTTTAGATACCCACCACCATCTATGGCTGCAGGCATGTGGGGGATAGGATTGCCAGGTCTTACCTGACTGCCAGTGGGGGGAGGGTCCTAGTCCTTCTCTATGCCTTTTCCTTAAATGATCGAGCACTGTCCCCCTGCAACATGCCCAGCACGGTGACGTCACCTCTACGTTATGTCATTGTGCCAGGCACATTGGCTCAAACAAGACACTTTGGGGGCGGGGTTCTCCTGGTGGCCGAATCGGTGCTGGTGGTTCAGGGGCCACAAAAGTGGGCAAACCTCCACCCCATGTGGGGAATGGGAAGCCTAGAGGGGGTAGAAGTTGTGCCATCCCAGTGGTCAGTGATAGGGGCTTTTCCAGGCCCCCTCCAGAGTTTCCAGTCCTCTGCTTTACATTTGGTTTGTTCCCCTGAAAAACGGAATGTGAAAGTGACTTCAGAGCTAGGAATTCTCCCATTCTGTGAACAGCAAATATTCTACTCATCAGTTTGTGGGTTTATTTCAGGCCGACACGAATGGAACAGGGTAGACAGGGCCAAAGTATGTTTAGTGGCCCCTTTGTGCCCTTTCCGAGTGTCTTCCCAGTCCAGTGGAATTGTTGGCACAACCTCCTTCGGAGCTGACCCATCCCTCTGCAATGCAGCTTGGGGCCAATTAGCCCGGCTGCTTTATCATGGTGTGGTCTCCACAACCTGCAGCCCACCCATTCTTTGCATGTGCTCCACCTGCTTCACTAACAGATCGAAGCCTCAGTGTTTCTCATCAGCTTCCCCACCCCACCCACAGCTGACACCCACCCACACAACGACACAGCTGTGGCAAATGACCACCCTTTATTGGAGGGCTCTTGGGGGGAAAGGGGCCAAGAGAACCAGACTCAACATCTGCTTAATTCCATGGCAGACCTCTGCCACAACCAGCGCCCTCTGCCCCAAAGGCTGGCACCATCCAAACCACCCTCACCTGTCTGGCATACATGTCCAAACCAACAGCAAAAGATGGATCCACCAAACCAACAGCAAATGATGGATCCACCCTGGCAGCTGCTTCTGCAAAAGAATGAGTGCAAGGATTGTGTGGTTACCCACTCCATTAAGCCTGGGGGGCAGCATTAAGCATGGGGGGCAGTTGATCATAGGCCACTCACTCTCTTTCTGAGCTTCGCAACAGGGTTATCATGAGGAACAGAAGTGGGATCACACCACCATGAGCTCCTGGGAGGAAAGCTGGGATAGAACTGTGAGGAATGAATGAAAAGCTGCAGGCTGCATTTGTGGGCCGGTTCACATTTGATGGCAGGCACTTTTGCAGTTCTTCATACCAGCTTGTAGGTATGCTTTAAAATGAAAAGCAGCCATAGAAGGCTGTCATCAGGAGCAGAGGACTGCTGAGTATGTGTGTGCCTGTGCTTGTTTGGTGCCATGGAAATCTTGACCATCTTGTCTCTCAAAATTTCTCCACTTGCTTTTCTCCCTACTAGGGGAAAAGGTTAGTCGCTCATATCAGCTTCCCATGGCTACGTTTTGTTTCTTAAAATGATGCTGGTAGGAGGAAGAATTACATAATTTTAGTTTGGCCAGTGAGGAATTCCCCTGAAGGTGCAGTGAGGCAGAGTCCTGAAATGTTGTAATACTTATCTTCTTTTTTTTTAAACAACCCTGTCAGTTCTTATATACTCAGCAGATAGAAAAATTATCCACGCTGAAGCGATGAGGAGGAATGCAGACCACATTTTCATTTTACTGCTCTCTCTGATGACAGCAGTAGCTCCCGGGAATGCAACTGACACCTGTCCAGGTGAGTCTTAAACAGGGTAACCTGGGACCAGGGAGAGCTGCTGTAGTTTAGGGAATGTGGCCTGCCCTGTAACAGAATCTGAAAGGAAATCCAGCTCTGATTTAGCATCAGGCTAGATTTCCATTCTTTCAACCCAAAACTCTTAATATTTTCAAATAAGGGCTTGAAAATAAATACAGGTCTTTGAACCTGGTGTTAATTCTGCACCCTCAAAAAATACACCCTCCTAAATCCAACATTTCTTTTTATTTTTAAAATTGTGAATGAAAAAAAGAATAAATCTCATTTTAATGCAGAGTTGCTTGAATGTCAAGCCAGGTGTCAAACCTTGAATGTGAGTTGATTTTGATATTTATTTGTTTCATTTATACCCGACCTGGGGACCCAAAGTGGCTTACCGCATTCTCCTCTCCTCCATTTTATCCTTACAACAACCCTGCAGGGTAGGTGAGGCTGATCATGTGCGAGTCATCCAAGGTCACCCAGCAATCTTCTGTGGCAGAACAAGGATCCCAACCGGGGCGTGAGAGAGGGAGTCAGGGCTCTACCACCTTCTCTCCTGACCCTCTGTTTTGCTTACGCACCCTGTTCACTCACTGTGGGGAGAGACTCTGTGGCTCTGTCATGGTAGATCCCTGTCAGGTTCCACAGCAAGTAACTCTTCACACACGTTTCTCCTGAAGCGTTATGTTTATTAGTGTACCAGACTGGTACCATGTCCACAGGATTATTGTTAGGAAGGCGAGAACATCCAAATACATATAGCTGGGCAAGGCCATTAGCTAAGTGAATGAACTTCGAGTGCGCGCATGGGAAAACTCCCGGCGGGAGATTACATAATGAGCGGGAGAGTCCCATGGTTTCCTGGGAGCAGCAAAATTCACACCGAAGGTGGATTTCAAGCCCCCCTAATGCACAAGGCCAGACTGATAACGGCATCTAGTTCCCACAGCTCCCTGCCATGTTTCCAGCAAGCTGCTGAGCTGCAAGCAAAGCGGGGAAGAGGGAAGGGTAGACAGCACAGATATGGCAGCTAGCTGACAATCCCCTCCTTTGCATGCCACAGATTCCGGGCACAGCATTTCCTCACAAATTAACCGATGTTTGGGGATTGCACCACTGTAACGGATTTTGTTGAAATTTTGCAGTCGATATACATGTTGAAATGTATCTGTTGACAATTTTTTTAAAATTCTAAAGGCAGCACCACATTGCTTTGAAAATTTGTGGAAGGTGACATTTCCTATAAAAATGTTTATCCATTCTTGTTGCCATAGTTTGGGATGGACCCAATCTACAACAGTCATTAAGGCCTCATTTTGAAGTTTAGAAAAATCTCTTTTAATAATGTATTGTGCCCAAATTAGCAGAAATCCTACAGCAATTGATGGCAAAACATTTAGCAATTTTCTAGAAAGTTAGGAGTATTTACTCCTATTATCTCCTGTGTGCAGGTAGGTCCAGTAATTAATGTACCAGTGATCAGTTTACCCATTTGGTTGGTAGTTTATGATTTGTTTAGCAACTAAAAAAGATCATCTTGCTACTCCAATCCATTGTATTTTAACATTTTTTAAAATAGATAGGCTGGAAAGGCTTAGGATGGTTCCCTTAGATCGTTTCAGAGGATTCCCTTAGACAGCTTCCTAAATACCCCTCCCCACTCTAGACAGAGGGTGGGCGAAGAAAGGACAGGAGGAGTAATGTGCTGGGAGAAGAAGCCACTGAAGAAACCCTTGACTTCTCTTACTGTCATGGAACATTTGAACCATGAGCAGTCTCCAAATTAAAATCCAGCACCCACGTACAGGTGAGAGGTGTTCCTTGGTTGGTTGGCTCTAAAGTTTCCAATTTTAGACACGATGGTTTAATGAAATCATATCAGATCTTTACTAAGGTCTTAGACCAGCACAAAACTCTATACAATTTCACAAGATAAAGATTTTTTAAATGCACTACAATAAATGACTAAAAAGTAATTACTAGTTAAATACAATACAATGGATGGTGTGTGTGTGTGTGTGTGTGTGTATATGTGTGTGTGTGTGTTGTTAGCCATTCAATCGTGTTCAACCCTTGGCAATTCTATGTGCCAGCTCTCTCCATGT
This sequence comes from Gekko japonicus, assembly GCF_001447785.1. NCBI lineage: Eukaryota > Metazoa > Chordata > Lepidosauria > Squamata > Gekkonidae > Gekko > Gekko japonicus. The sequence goes on from NW_015176007.1 coordinate 465,751, forward strand.
TTTCTGATCTTGTACCGTTTCTTTGAGTTGTTCCATTATTTTTGTGAATAATTTTTATTATTTTTTAACAAATTTACAAACACAGAGACAAAAATTAGTAGCTGTATCATATCTCTTAAATCACCTCTTGTATATATGTCTATATGCCACTTTCACACAAATTGTCAATACTGTTTTTGCAAATCTATGTTTTACAGTCTAGTTTTTTAATAATTCTATTCTGAATCTATATTCTATGAATATATCTTAAAGTTACATAATCAAATAATCTACCATTTGCATTTCTATTAACAATCAAAGACAATCTCTCTCCTGTTTAAGCATTCTAAAATAATCTTCTATAAACTAACTTAACTATTACCCAAATTTTACCTTTCAAATTATGCTGATATTTTAACAAAAACATATTCTCAATCCTGCTTCAAGTATCTAATCCTTATAATACTTTTATGAATTACATTCTCTACAATCCTATGTTATTATCTTTACCTAAATTTCCTTCTCTAACCATTTTTGTTCAAATAGGCATCCCCATACATAATATAAATCCCTCTCTTCCCTAATTTTATTGTGGGCTATAATTTTATAAATACCTATAAAAGAGTGAATTAAATTTATCATCAATGTTAATTAATTGTAAATACAGTTTCCCCTAGCCCATCTTAGCCAATTACACAGAGACTGGGATTCTCTATATCAGTCTTATTTAAAAAGCTTTATTTTTTCCTTCTTTTTGTAACTCTCTTTTTTCAATAAGATCATCATTCTGTGCCTCTTTTCCTTATAGAGGGGATTTCTTTTAGCATTCGCCATCTGTGTTCATTTTTTAAGGTGGTTAAAATTCCCATAGCTTCTCCTTCATATTCCTTCTGAGATATAGCTTTAAGGATTCCAAGATTTGACAGACTTTTAGTAGGTCTGCTGTTCTTAGCTTCTACTTCATCGTGTCTTTGAATTATAGCTTTGAGAATTCCAAGATTTATCAGTCTTTTAGCAGATCTGTTGTTTTTTCTGTAAATTGGAACATCTTGATTGTAGGTTTGTTCTGCGTCTAGCATTTTGGAGTACTGCAGATCCTTTTCTCCATTGGTTGAATCAGGTTGTTTGTAGTATTTCCCTGCAGCTTGCATAATTTGGCGCTGGGGCTGTTCTTCTTCTAGCTTTGTTTGTTGCTGAAGTTCCTTTATCTGAATTGTAGTTTGGGTTAATGTTACAACAAGTTTGTCCATTGCAGGTTCTAAAGCTTCCTTTAATGCAAGGGTAACAGCGTCCCCCATCATGTCCCTAAGCTCCTCCCAAGACAGCTGCAGCTGGTTCATTTCTGAGGAGCTCTCTAAACTTTCTTTTTAAATCCTGTCCCTGCATTTTAAAGCTGTATCAAAAGTTCCAGCAAGGTCCACAGTCTCTGCTATTTATTGTCATTAACCTTTTCAAAGTTTACCATGCTTAGTAATATTGTCAATAAGGATCCCTCAGTACAAATCAGATTCTTAGATCTTCACTGGAAACACTAGACAAAACAAGCTGATCCGTTCCCAGCAGACAAAACAGAGTGCACTTCTATTCTGTTCTCAGCAGTATCTGTCAGAGCTCTCTCAGCCCCACCTACCTCACAGGGTGTCTGTTGTGGGGAGGGGAAGGGAAAGGAGTTTGTAAGCCACTCTGAGGCACCTTTGGGTAGTGAAGGGCGGGGTATAAATCCAATCTCTTCTTCTTCTTCTTTCTTGCTTTTAAAAATACGTTTAAGAAGAAAATTTATAGTTCTCTTGCAGAGGCTGAGTTCCCTCTTTGCCCCAGTAAGTGTTTATCTCAACATTCTTTTAATGACTCTTTGTCACCGGGGGGGGGGGGATTCCACCTCTCCTTTCTGTATCGTTTTGGAGATTTAAAGGGGCTTATTTGAAGAAATCATCATACTCCTCAATGTTGCTGTTGCTATTACAGGTACTCACAGTTGCGTGTCTTCATTGGTGTTTTGGATGAGGCTCAAAATAACTCTCTTACTTGGGGGCATTCACATCTGGTGCAGGTTATGGCTGCCAAACCTGCTCTTCTTCGTTCCGTGCTTCTGGGACGATCCAAGGGTTCCACCTACTTGTTGCCTCAAGTGAGGGGCCCGAATCAAGTCCCTTGCTCCAGACCTCCCTCCAGGAGTCCAGTAGGATTCAGGATCCCCTGAAACCTCCCTAAAAAGAATGAAGAATCAGTCATAGCCAGGAGCAGTTCCTGGTGTCGAATGTCTTGATGCGCCGAAGCCCTGCCTCCCTCTATTTTTATGGTGTCTAGTCACTGTGTTCTTTGGCGGCCAGATTTCCTTTTTGCCACTAACCAATTCAAGCATAATTGCTTTTTCTAGTGAGTTCTTCCACATGACATGACTGAAATAAGTCAGTTGCAGCTTTGTGATTTTTTCTTCCAATGACATGTCTTGTTTGTCATCTTTGCTGTCCAAAGAATGCGCAGGAACCTTCTCCAGCACCACAGCTCAAATGATTTTCCTCCTCTCTTGCTTCATCATGATTCAACTTTCGCAACCATAGGTTGCTGTGGGGAACACAATAGCACAGACTAATCTGCATTTGATTGCGGCTGATGTCCTTGCTCTTCCATATTCAATTCATGCTCATCATTGCTGTAAGTTTAGGCATTTTATTTCTGGTCTGCAGTCACCATTTTGGTTGATCTGTGATCCTAAGAAAGTGAATTCTTCCACATATTCGATCTCTTCATTGTCAACTCTTATTTTGACATTTCTATTCCCAGTGGTCATGAACTTGGTCTTTTTGATGTTTAGGAAGAGGCCAAACTTCTCACTTTCTTCTTTCATTTTCTTGATCACGTATTCCAGGCCTTCTTTAGTTTCGGAGATGAGGGTTGTGTCATCAGCAAATTGAAGATTGTTGATATTCCTTCCTCCAATCTTTACCCCTATTTTTGACTCTTCCAGCTCTAACTTCCTCATGATTCTTTTGGCATACATGTTGAATAGTAAAGCTGAAAGAATGCAACCTTGTCGTACTCCTTTCTCTATCTTGAACCAATCAGCATCTCTTTAAAGTGTTTGCACAGTGGCTTTCTGGTTTGTGTACAATGATTGTATCAACTTAGCCAGATGCACTGGCACCTCCAGGTCTTGTAGGGCTCTCCACAGATTGTTGTGATTGGCACCATTGAAGACTTTCTGGTAATCAATGAAGCATAAGTTGATAATCTTTTGATATCCATGAGATTTCTCCATGATCCAGTGCAGATTTGCTATGTGGTTGCGAGTGCCACACCACCTTTGGAAGCTGGCTATCTGGTAATTCCCTTTCAATGATTGGTGTCAGGCATTTTTATATAATTTTATGCAGAATTTTGCTAATGTGAGGGATACACAGGGTGATTGTGCAATAATTGGAGCAGTCTCTGAAGTCTCCTGTTTTTGGTAGTGGAATGAACACTGAGCGTTTCCAGTCCCTTGGTCATGTGTTGGTTTCCCAAATTTTCTGACACAGGGCTCTGATGATTGTGGGTCGTACAGACCTCAGCAATTCCGCAGAGATGATATCAACACCTGAGGCCTTGGTGTTTGGTATTTGGCTCATTGCCCATATGTTCTCTTCCTCAAGGATCACTGGCTCTTTCTCAACTTCCCTTTCCTTGGCATCCTGATGTTGGGCTTCTTTGCTACACATATATACATATACATACATATATGAAATTAGTACATTATGTGAATGGTTTTTAAATAATTTTTTGATTATTAAGAACAATAAAATATTATAATTCGTCAATACCTAAAAAGTTCTGACAAATGTTATATTCAGCTGCACAGAATTTCACAGAGTGTTGCTTTCTATGAGGATTTACACTTCTGGAGTTCATGCTTTGCTGGATATGCCGCATGTCAGAAGGTTGCTCTTCACTGTAAATATGATTTCTCTGCAGATGTGAGTATTGTGGGCCTGAACGGTGATGAGAAGCTCGCCATCCTCCGAGGATGTCCAGGCGTACCTGGTGCGACAGGGCCAAAAGGAGACCCAGGAACTAATGGTGCAAAAGGTATGTCATTATATAGATGCTAGATTTGTTTAAAAACAAGTTTCTGGGGTTGAGACTGGCTCAAGAGCCGTGCTGTAAAATACCCAGTTTGTGTGCAAGACGGGGCAAGGAGTCGTTACGACCCAGGATGAGGCAAGGTGGGGGTTAAGAGGGATCCAGCCACAGCTGGCAAGGACCAGCCACAGTGGAAACTCCCAACTGCTGTGACCAATGAACAAGCCTGATCCAGAAACCTTTATATGTATCTGTGATAGCAATGTAACATTTCAGGTTAGGACTACCGACCTAGAAGTGAAGCCTGGAGTTCTCCCAGAATTATAGCCAGGGTTGTCACCTCTGGTTTGAGAATCTCTCAGAGACCTGGAGGCAGTGCCTGGGGAGGGTGAAGTCTGAGGAGGAACCTCAGCAAGGATGTGCTGCCATATCCTTTGATGCTCCATGGAGGTCAAAAGTCAACCCCTCCCCTTCCCATGAGGGCATTTCTGCCCACCAACATTCAGATTATAAATTTAAATGTTCTGCCTTATACCAGTCAACCTTGCAAAAAGCTCTTTGTGTCCAGTTTGGTGTAGTGGTTAAGTGTGCGGACTCTAATCTAGGAGAACCGGGTTTGATTCCCCGCTCCTCCACTTGCACCTGCTGATGTGACCTTGGGGCAGTCACAAGCTCTGGCACAGCTGTCCTTGAAAAAGAGCAGTGTGTGTCAGAGTTCTCTCAGCCCCACCCACCTCACAGGGTGTCTGTTGTGGGGAGGGGAAGGGAAAGGAGTTTGTAAGCCGCTCTGAGACTCCAAGTGAAGGGCGGGGTATAAATCCAATCTCCTTCTCTTCTTCTTATTCTTCCTTTATAAAGCTTATATCTCCACTACCTGGCATTCCATTATATGACATACATGGCTTGGCCCAACAAGGTCTCATTGATGTCAGATCCGGCCCTCATAACGAGTTTGACACCCCTGTCCTAGAGTTTATGGTTCCTTGCCCCCCCTCCTGGTGGGCAATGATATGTGAACCCTCCCCCGCAAAACCCTTCATGAAGAAACACCAAGGCCAGTTGCAGCTATAGGTACATCTTTAATGATTAATACATATGTGTTTAATTCTGGGTATAAGCTTTTGTGTGCATGCACACTTCTTCAGATAAAGTTGCCACTGGACAGACCAACACAGCTACCCACCTGACTCTAGTATACATATACAGCCCATTGTTTTATCCACTGGGACCAGTAGAGGGTACCAGAGTTCTTTCATGACAACTTAGTTGGGTCTTTGGCTCCCGCCCATTCTTTCTTATGTTCCTTCTTCCTAGTGTCCTCCAGTTCCTTTTCTGTTGTTACCCTCTTCTCCTTCTCTGCCCTTTATATCCCCAGTCCCTACTCAGTTTCCCAGCTGTTCCCTTCCTGTAGGGTGACCAACTACCTGGAGAAAAATTTCCTGCCCCTTTAGGGTTGCCAGGTCCCCTCGCCATGCTGGTGGGGGGATTTTGGGGGCATTTTAGGATGTCCCCAACCTGATGAAATAACCCATAAGTGACAGCATCGCGTCGGCGACATCGTGTGGCAACACTCTGGTTTGAGTGCAAAACTCTATGGTTTTAGGCCAAGTTTATCATAGAGTTTTGCCCTCAAACCAGAGCATTCTGCGCGACAGCCCTAAAGTGATGACATCACTTCCGTGTAAGTCATTGTGTTGGGGACATCACGTGGGGGACTTGGCTGTTTGGGGGTGGGGTTTCCTCCACCAGCCAGCTGGCTGGAGCCCTGAAAATCAGGGTAACCCCACTGGGACCTGGGGACTGGCAACCCTTTCACAGATGTTTAATGAAGCTTTCCATGGCATGGAGGTAAATAATACCACCTGGTAAATAGCATCCCATTAAGTCACTGTCAAAGAGGCAGGGATTTCTTCCTCCGAGTTGCTGGCACCCAGGCCCGTAGCTACAGTGGGTCATCTCGGGGCTAGGCCCCCCGACTTGCTGGCAAGGCCCCCTGACTTCCCATTTAGCCCAGTGCATCACTGCCTTCTCCCCTGGATTAATTTGATTAGCCAGTGCCCCCTAAGAAATTTAAATGCCCCCTGGCTTTAAAAATCCTGGCTACGGGCCTGCTGGCACCCCTAGCCTCCCAGGCTCCCTTCTCTTGCCTGGGTGAACGCACCGGCACTGTTGCAACCACATCCTCTGTGGAACTGGTGTTCTCAGCAGTGCTGGGCTGGCCTTGCCCCACCAGGCCTACATGAAGGGCCCAGTGCTGCTGTGGAGATGTTGGGGCCAGCAGGCGCACACCCCTGCGCCAGTAAAATAGCTGTTGGCTCCTAGGAGTGGCACATCCCACCGCTCCCTTGCTTCAGGTGGGTGCCTCTGCGGTAGGGCTGCCCCCCCACTGATTCTGTGACTGGGCTGCTACACGCCTTTAGGGAAACTTATTTAGTCTGGATATCAGCTGTCGTGCTGGGGGATCTCCAAGCCCTTATCTAGAGGCTGTCATCCCCAAGTAGGGCTGGTTTTCTGGTCTTTGTGAGCCCAGGATACTGTGACTTCATCGGCCCTACAAAAGAGGAGGTCAAGATGGGTCAGAGCTGGCTTCTACTTTTTTCTTTGTAGGTACTATTATGTATTTAACTGAAAACTCTTGTTTTAATTGGTAGTTTTTTATCCTCATATTGCAAACATGCAGTACAAAAGAATAATAGAAATGACGAAAGTTTTCTCTCTTGCATGTCAGCTGAAGAGTATCTTTTAAAAAATGTTTGCCCAGCTTTCCCCTCCCTTTCCAAGCCCTAGTACCCAGCCTAGGAGAAAGCAGTTCTTTGCTTTCATACAGCCAAAGTCTGCCTCCAGGTTTGGTCCAGGGGAAGTTGTTTTCCTGCCAGAATTTTAAGGCAGCTAAATTCTACCTTAAAGACTATAACTGGTTTAGATGGTTGCTTAATTGCCTACCCTTCTTTGTTTTTTCCCCATAGGAGAGAAAGGCCTTCAAGGAATCCCAGGAAAAATGGGACCCACTGGTATGAAAGGTAACATGCAGATTGTTGAATTTTGATGATATACAGTAGGTAATCAGAAAACAAGGTAGGTGTTGGCAGAATAATTAACATAGCAAAGAGACACAACCTGAGTAAAGTGTAGATAAAGGTTTATTCAGGAACTAATATACTTGATAGTAAAGAGGAGAGACAAAGATTGTGTCCTAACTACATCACTAGCTTCAGGTGGGTAGCTCTGTTGGTCTGAAGCAGCAGAACAAAGTCTGAATCCAGTGGCACCTTCAAGACCAATAAAGTTTTATTCAAGGTGTAAGCTTTCGTGTGTGAGCACCCTTCTTCAGAGTCAGTGAAACAAGATGTCCTCAGCCATTACATATAGGTAGAGGGAAGGGTTAGTTGCCAGGAAGGGCTAGTTAGAGTCAAAATGCATAAGTAACTGGGCGATTATAGCTGAGATTGGCTGTGAATAGCAGTGAATTAGCATACAAATAAAATAGTTAACAAACAGATGTGAGAACTGAGTTTGAGCCAAGTGGCACCTCCAAGACCAAAAAAGTTCAGTCTGGGTAGAAGCAAGAGCTGAGACTTAACCTGTGTTTATGCACACTTCTTAAATACGTCTACCCAGAATTGGGTACTTGTATCCACCATGGTTGGATTGGAAAAGGGGAAATGTGAGATTAATTTCTGTTACTCCCAGAATTTCAGAATGTTTTGGGTCACTTTGGATATATCCTAACTGACGCAAAACGTGATTTTGGGCTATATTTTCAGCCAGGATATACTCAAACGGACACCCCTGATGTTCATTTCTTTTCTGCTGATCTCTCAGTGGCTCATTTCCCATATCAGTCATATATCCTCCACTAAATTTTTTTGGCTCTGGGTCACCTAAGAGATATCTATGTATTTATTAGATATTTTAGTTGCCACTCACCCAAACAGTCTCATGGCTACTTACAACATTAAAAATAACAAATATAAAATATTAACATTAAAATATTAAATTATTAAAATATGTTGCTATCATCATACCAGTATTAAAACAGGCCAAATATGTGGTTACCCTCCAAAGGCAAACATAAACAATTCGGCTTTGCATGATCTGCAAAAACTAAACGAGTCTGGCAGGGCACAGGTATCATCCGAGAATGCATCCCACAGGGTAGGGGCCACAACTAAGAAGACCCATCTCCTGGTGATGGCTAACCCAGCCATCCTGAGGCCAGGCACCTGCAAGAGGCCCCTAAACAATAACCTAAGGGATCGCAGGGGGTTGTAACGGGAGAGGCGGTCCCAGAGGTGTAAGGGTCCCAGACCATTAAGGGCTTTAAAGGTTAACACCAACACCTTGAATTGGATCCAGAGACTGATTGGTAGCCAGTGCAGCTGCCACAGAATTGGAGTAATATGAGCTGACCATGATGTTCCAGTCAGCAACTTGGCAGCTACAGTCTGGACCATCTGCAGTTTCTGAAGTATTTTAATGGGTATCCCACGTAGGGTGAATGCAGTAGTCCATTCTGGAGGTGACTGTTGCATGGATCAATGTGGCAACGCCTGACCCAGACAAATAAGGAGCTGGCTGGTAGGTCTGGTGTAGGTGAAAAAATGCTGACTATGTTACCATGGACACCTGTTTATCCTGTAACGGCACAGAATTCAACCATATCCTGAGCCTCTTGACTTTGGGTGATTTCCCACTAGTGCTGCTCCGGGCTCACGCTTCACTTTTGCCTCGATGGTCGGTGTCAATTTCACACAAGCTGCTGCGCGGCCCATTTTGCCTCGCAGCTTCGTGCAATTTTTCCCGCGTCTACTCAATCCTCAAAAAACAGGATTGAGTAGACGCGGGGGAAATCGCACGAAGCTGCGAGGCAAAATGCAGCCGCGCAGCAGCTTGTGTGAAATTGACACCTACCATCGAGGCAAAAGTGAAGCGTGAGCCCGGAGCAGCGCTAGTGGGAAATCACCCAGAGTCTACAGCAGTCAGATGGACAGAACTGAGGTACCCTCCAGCTAACATCTCGGTCTTTCCCAGCCACATGACCCCCATCTTTTGCTAATCCCTTCCTCTTTTTCCTTCCCTTTAACCAGGAGAGAAAGGTGATGTGGGTCCTACTGGCCCAAAAGGTAAGGAATTCTTGGGTTACACATGGCAATGCCTCCAATGATGCTGGTTTTGTGAAAGGATAGACCTAAAACTTCTCTTGGGGGAAACCCAACTGCGAGGATGCTAGCTGACCTTTTCTTTGTGAGTCTGATGATTCAGAATTATTGAACGATGTTTCACCAGTGGGTGCTAGCTGATCAGTGAGAGTCCTCTGGCTTCCTTGTTCAATATCCATGGAGGTAACCCATCCCACCTGAGGGGAAGGGGCAGGTAGGGGCAGGTGTGTGGGAAAGGGGGGGGAAGTTATGAGTTTGGAGAAAGAGAGACAAGCCAATGGACAGCTCTGTGAGTCACCTGAGGTGCTGTGTGGTGCAGACCTCTCCAGCTCCGGCTGTTTGATGAAGTGGAGAGATCAGCTGCTCTATAGGCTCCTCTTGGCCACTGCCTGTTCTGTACTTGAACAGCTGTAAATAAATCCAACATAAGAAAGACACCACAAGACTGTTTCGTTTTGTTTGGCACTCCCTTACTGATTCTTATTGACCTTCCTTCCTGTTTTTGTGTCTATGTCTGTTTTAATTGTTTTGTATATAGCTATGCTTTTAATTTGTTTTAATGATTTTATTATTTGCTGCCTTGGAGTCCTGACTCTGAGGTTTTAAACGTTTCAAATAAATAAATAAGACTCTAGTCCTTTCTCCTCCAAAGGAACTCAACCCAGGCAGTGCTGCCCATGGGATTTCTAGCTGTTTGGAGATGTGGAGACTGCAAGTAACATTATGTTTATGCTTTCATTGTCAGGGGACAAAGGAGAGCCAGGCCCCCCAGGAACATTCGGTATTTATTTACTTATTTAATTTGTATCCCACCCTCCCTGCCAGGCAGGCTCAGGGCGACTTACAGAATATGTATAAATATATTAAAACAGTGAAATACTTTAAAACAGTAATAAAGTTAAAACCAGAACATGCAACTTGTGTAAACTTGTGCAAACAAGTGCTAGCAAACATAATTCTAATAAATGGTGGCGGTGTATGTGGTATGTGGTAAGCAACTCTGTCTTTTGTATTCACTACAATCTCAGGTTTAGAGCACTTGTGTAGTGAGTGACTCAGCTAAGAAACCGTCAAATATAATAGGCAGGTGGGCGAAAATCAGTGAAAGGAGTATTAGTAAACATGGAGAAATAGTAGTAAGAATGTAATTTTTGTCAGATTGAACAAAAATTTAGACCCTGGAGACACGTGGGAGCTGGTATTGTATTTTAAAATGTTGTGTTTATATTCTAAAATGGACCATTAGTTCTGGTGGGGGCTTTGGATTTGTGTTTCTGAAATGTGAACCCTTCTACAGACAAATTGCTGCAAGGCAAACTGCTTTTGAAAGTGGGGAGCATTTCGATACAGAACCAGGATCTGCGGTTTAAGAAGCACAATTCCAAATCCCCCAGAGCACGCAGAACTAAAATTCCACTGCCCCCATTCATACTTTAATTTTTTGAGCTGCAGATGTGTGAACTTCTGTTAAATACAGGGTTCTGGACGCATTGCAGTGATCAGCTCTAGTTTATTTAGTAATTTCAGCATACTACAAGGACACCCAGCCCTGCTTATAAAGCATGCAAACACCACCCCACACCCCACACACACACATACTCCCAACTATAGGCTATTTACATTATACTACTTATTTATAGGTCAATTCCAGGATCCTGGTCAGCTATTGTTCTTGGGGAGCAAGATCACCCAGTTCAGGGTTCATCTTCAGGGCTGGCTCAGGCTCAATACATAACAACTTCCCAGAGGCTGAAGCAGGCCTGACACCATGTGGTCCTCTGAGTCCATCAGCTATATGCTGTCGCTTGGCAGGGGCTGAACACCCCCATGCAACTGTGGGCATTTCCAGGCAAGCGTGTAGTAGCCAGAGGTCCTATTGGACTTCCCTCAATTGCTAGCTGATTTGGTAGGTGAGCAGTGGGCCTAAAGGGGAAAAAAGTGGATCATGCATCTGAGAAATAAACTCAATGGGCATGGTCCATTGGGGAGTTCTCCTGAGCAAGCCCTATTGAAATGAATGGGAAGGATGCTGGATGCCTTTATGACTCTTGTGGACAAAATGCCAGAGAGTGAGTTACAGGATGGAAAACACGGTAGGGAACAGGAGTTGTTTATTTCTAGTCTGATTTGCTTTCCTTCTCTTGCTGTGCCTTTTACACAGGAGAAAAAGAGCTGGATGACCTCCACTGTAGGCAGGGTAAGTGTTTCCCCAGAACCTCTTCACAGTCAAAAGTCACATCCGGTACAGCAGTGCATGCGCTGACCCATGACCTTTGTTCTCTTGCCTCAGTTGACCAGCCCTTGTCGACTTCCAGCAGAAACCTTTTGTTGCCCCCAGCTTCCCCCCTGCCCAATATTGATTCAGCTAATAACAGATCAGAGAGTGTTATTTCTTTATTCTCAGCTGGCTGTCCCACAAAGCTAAAATCTGTGACTTCTTGTACAATTGCCATACACAAATATTGCTTTCCTCTTCCATCTAGGGGCAAAGAACTGCAAAGAGCTCTTGGCCAAGGGGGTGATCCTGAGCGGCTGGTACACCATCTACCCCCGGGACTGTGTGCCACTGACCGTGCTGTGCGACATGGACACGGACGGAGGCGGCTGGATTGTAAGTTCCGTTTGGGAGGAAAGAACAGACTGGCTCATTTTCTTCCTAGGAGCGGCTAAAAAGCTTCATGCACCTTACAAAAAGTTAACAAATGGCCTATTCTGGATGGTATCTTGCTTGTATGTTTAAAAGTCAAGAGCACTTTTTGATCCTGAGTTCCAGATGGAGGTGCAGATCTCCTCTGTGACGCGTTAATAAGCTTTTGCTATAGCCTTTCCTGAGCGAGCACAATTTGGCTCCACTTGTCCATGCTCCAATCACACCCAGATTTATGGTTGCCAGCTCTTGATTGGGAAATACCTGGAGATTTGGGGGGTAGAGCCAGGGCCGGCCCGAGGTGTTCCTGTGCCTTAGGCGAGGCGCAGATGCCAACCTCCCGGTGGGACCTGGAGTCGTGTGTGTGTGGGGGGAAGGGAAACAAAGCTTCCTGAAAGTTGTAGCAGCACGAGTTGCAGCAGCGCTGAGCCCCCCCGTGCCTTCCTCCCGCTGTAACGCCTCCCTCTCCCCCCCTGCTTGGATGCCAGCACCTGGTGTGCACAGGGGGGGGGGGTGGACTGTGCAGGAGGCGAGGGGGACGCCGCATCTCCTCTGCACCTCCGGCCATGTTGGTGCAGCACCACCAGCCGGCCTGGAGAATGGGGGGGATTGGAGAGGGGGGGGTCCGTCCCTGCGCGCCCTCCCTTCCTCCCTCCCCCCGCTGCCTCCTGCCTGCCTGCCTTCGCCTCCTTTCTGCCTTCACTGCCACCACCGGGGGGCTCTGGGCAGTGGCAGCCTCCTCTTCCATGCAGCCCTGACCCGCCGCAGCAGTAGCAGTGCCGCCTCCGGCTCCCCCATGGCCAGGCGCGCTGGAGCCACAACTGCCCCACCACAGAGAAGTCACCCAGAAGGGCCAGGCTGCCTCTCCCCTGCCCCTGCCTGGCTGTGGGGAAGCTGCTGCAGCAGACAGTGGGGCTCGGGGATGGCGGCGGGGGACGCGGGGATGGCTGGCTGGGGATGCGGCTGGGGAAGCGGCTGGGGAAGCGGCTGCTTCAGCGGCGGAGCAGGGGAGGTGAATGGCGGCGCGTGGGCTTTGGGGGGGAGGTGAACTTCAGCGCCCCATCCAGGGCCTGCTGCCCCATCCAGGGCCCGGAACTCTAGGTGAATGCCTAGTTCGCCTAGCGGGTGAGCCGGCCCTGGGTGGAGCCTGAGGAGGGTGGGATCTGGAGAGGGGAGGGACTCCAAGGGGGTATAATACCATAGAGTCTACCATTCAAATCAGCTATTTTCTCCAGGTGAACAGATTGCTGTCACCAGGAGATCAATTGTAATCCCAGGTCATCTCCAAGCACCACTTGAAGGCTGGCAACCCTATCACGACTGGATTATTGCACTGTAATCTGTGTGAGGTTTCAGAGCTTTGATTGGTACATAATGCTGGAGCCAGATTACTGTCTGGGGCTGACTCTACATCACACCAATTGTGAAACAACTTCCTGAAGCCTATTTGCTTCCACATTCAATTCAAGATGCTGGTCATTACCTTTAAACAGTTTGGGGCCAGGATATTTAAAGGACAAACTTCTCCCACAGATTCCTGGCTGACAATTAAGATCTTCTGGACAGGCCTTTCCCATGTGCCTCCACCTGTGGAAGTAAGGAGGGTTGGGCCTTCTCTGTGGTGGCCCCTAATTATGGAACTCTCTTCTAGTAAAAGGTTTATTTGGAACCTAGCCTTGCTGGTTTTAGGCACCAGGCTCAAACTCTCTTTTTTACCCAGCTTTTTAACTTTTAACTAATGGCTTTTTATAAAGGGTTTTACTATAATGGTTTTCAGAGGTCATTTCGGGGGGGGATCGCAGTTCCCCCGGGTGAGGTGTGGGGGGCAGGGCACACGACGAAGCCACACCCCCTGCTTTCGGCCGCCTCGCTTCCGGCCCTCATTCAGCCAGGAGGAGGCAGGAGAAGAGGGAGGGTAAGTTGCTTCCTCCCCGCCTCTCCCCACCCCTGCCTGCCTGAGTGTTGGGCCTTCTCTGTGGTGGCCCCTAGTTATAGAACTCTCTTCCAGTAAAAGGTTTATTTGGAACCTAGCCTTGCTAGTTTTAGGCACTAATCTAAAACTCTCTTTTTTACCCAGCTCTTTAACTTTTAACTGATGGCTTTTTATAAAGGGTTTTACTATCATGGTTTTCAGTCTGTGAGTTTTAATCTTTTTATTGTATTTATATTTCCTTTGTATGTTTGTGAGCTGCCTCATGAACCTGAAAAGATTTAGTCTGTGGGCTGTACAATTTTGTGTAAATAAATAATGAATGAAGAATGCAAACAGAATTAAATTTTTGCACTGCTTGTGTAGTGACTTCTTCATGCATTTCCATCTTTTTAATGAATTTGTGCAAAATACAGTGGGTTGCACACCCAAAACAAAATCAGGTGGGCTGGAAGAAGTCTAGTCCACTGCAGTTATAAGCCTGTGTTTCAAAGTAAAACTGGATGAAACACTGGAATATCCATGCCTGGATCCTTGTTTTTTTGCTAAATAGTAGCCTAAAGGAGCCTCTAGTTTGGACCTCCCGTTGACATGAATTTCCTGGGTTGCCTTAAGAAAGCCACATTCCTTGCCTATTTCTCAGACTCCATCTGCAACATGGTAAAACTATTAGTCTATCATAAATAGTGGCTGGAAAGATTGTTGAGATAATGTATGTGAATCCTTTAAAATAAGCTGTATAAATATTAAGTGTTTATCATTATTATATGGCTTTTTTTCTTCTACGACTTCTAGTATCATTTTAGAGAACTAAGTCTGGTCATCACATTACTTGAACACATGAACACGTGAAGCTGCCTGATACTGAATCGGACCCTTGGTCCATCAAAATCAGTATTGTCTACTCAAACTGGCAGTGGCTCTCCAGAGTCTCAGGCAGGGGTCTTTCACATCACCTCCTACCTGATTTTTTTAACTGGAGATGCCAGGGATTGAGCCTGGGACCTTCTGCCACCAAGCAGATGCTCTGCCAATGAGCCAAAAATGACTTTCTTGCATCTCAATTGAATATTTATAAAATCAGCTTAATTTGACTGACACCATCATAATTTACTGTTCCTTAATTTTAAAAAGCTTTACAGGACTATATCAAAGATTTAGTTTTCCCCAACTAATTTACATTTATAGTTTCAGTCTATTTTTGATATATACTGATAGTCACTTTCTGTTTCCCCCTGTACTTATCAATATCCAGTGATGTCTCCATTATTTCTGTATAGGGAAGATATAGAGGGAAGATTTCAAATTAACCAGCTACTTTTCAACATCTGTTAAACATCTATTGACAGTATTCTTCTCTGGATTCTATTTCACCTTATTGTTTACCTTATCATGGCCCCGTTCACACGGAGGATTTGCTGTGCTAAAGGCATGAATGTCAGGCGGATTTTCGGGGCGCGATCACACTGCAACATCTGGAAAGCATAGTGCACCCATGGCCAACCCGTAGCGACCCACCGAAGATGCGCAGTAAAAAACTACCTCGGAAAGTGCACTAGTATCTGGAAAACGCAGGGCAGGGGCAGGCGTCTGATCGCGGGAGCGCTAGTATCCTGCGGCATCCGGCGCCCGTCCACATCCCGTCATGAACCAGATGTTTTTCGTAAGTGCATGCATACAAACACATAACTGAAAGCAGTGCTGCTCCACAGAATTGCGCATGCGCACAAATGCAAAACGCTTGCCGCGCCACTTCTTTGCCATGCTTCAGCATCACCATGTGATCACCAGCGAACAGCCTAAGCGCGAAGACTAGAGGGACCGTGTGATCGGGCTACCGCACTTTATTTTGCTCCGGGGCAAACAGCCACGCCTCCCCCCCCCCGCGTTATCTGGCCCATGTGACCGGGGCCTATGTTATGCACGAGAAACATCTAGCAAATAAATCACAGTACCTAAATAGATTTGCTCTTTCTGATGTGAAAAAAATTGCTTACTATCCTTGCCACAGAACAATCTTTAGAATAGATTGCTGAAGAACTTGACACAACCCCCTGCATCAACACTTATTTATACTTCTTCCAAACCTTTATAAATAGATCTCATTGCAGTCCTCTCACATTTGACCCTATCTTGTTCCAAATTATCCTGTCTCTCAAAAAGATAGTTGTATCTAATTGTTCAATAGACCAGCTGTAACTTTTATCTGAAGATTCCTACCTGTGGAAGAGTACAGCTAATATTGTTCAAGGATTTATTTATTTATTTTAACTTTGGGGACACAATGCAATCCTAAACACAGAGATGCCCTTCTAAATCCAGTTAAATTAATGGGTTTAGAAAGGTATAACTGTAATTAGGATTGTACTGTGATTCTTCTTTGAACCTTTACAGTGGTGCTGTTCCCTCAGTCAGTGTGGTCTGGACAGAAAAGGGAACTTTAAACTTCTCTTCTCTCTCCATAGCCTTGAGAGAGTGGCAAAAGCCGCTGTGGCTTGACATAGACCAATTGTGGGTGTGGCAAGGGGACCGTCTGTTGAAATTCATTCCCTCCTCTGATACCACATTGTTAGCCGCAACACTGGGTCTCTGTTTAAGTTATGATGGGGGAAATTAGCTAAGAGGCCATTTGTTTCATAGGTGCACAAGCTAGGGATCGCACGCCAACTATACCAGAGTCAGAACCCTCTCGAAGCTGCACAGACAGACAGGAAATGTCTTTTGTGAAACATTTTGTAAAACTGCCGTCCACCCAGCAGTTTGAAAGCTTCGGCGAGTAGATAAAATGGGTACCACTCCTTAGAGAGAGTGGGCACACTAACCCCCCCCGGTGGGGGTTGTGTTAGCCAATCGGATGGTCTGCGCGTAAGATCCGAAAGCCGAGAAAGAACTATGCAGCATCGAAGAAAAGCCTGCAATAGGCCATTCGGCCAGACGGTGGCAGTGGTGCGCTGCGACTGAAACAATGCTGACGACATCAAGCGATGCCGAAAGAAAAAAGAATGCTGCCGGAACACGCCTGGACCTTACAGCTGACCAACTCCGTCGAACAAACTGTTCCAGGTCTTTTTTGCTACAACTCCCTCCCACTTCAAACTGCCTGTCTGAACTCAACCAATGTATCTGCATTGCATCTCCGGACTTTTTAATTCAACATGGGGACCACACTGGCCACAGCCCAGCCATTAACGGAGCCAAGACCCTGAAACTGTCCAACGCTTTAATAACAAAAGTTTTCCTTCCCCAAGCATGCACTTCTTTTGTCCCAAACCCCTCTAGAGTCATTACTGGCCATCCTGGCCCATCACGGACCATTTCCCCATTGGGCCTATTGCCCTGAAGGCACAATTTTCCTATATCTGGACTCCAAACCCAGCTATTTTTGGTTCAATCTCTTTGGACGTGTACTGGCTGAATCCCCCATTTCCTTTGGGCCTCCTCAGATGGGCTTGCAGGCCAAGCAGTCTGCTTCTTTTCACTGTGGACTCCTCTCTTCAGAAAGGTAGCTAGAAAGGTTTCCCCATTCACACTGCAGTGATTGATGCAGGAGCATACCAGGAGGAGGCACAAGGGAGCATTCGCACTGTTGGCCTGGAGGCACGGCTGTAAGGTGCAGCTTTCTTTTTTTGTAATCTGGAGATATGCGCTTATGTGCATGAGTGCTTATGCACATAAGAAAAATGTGGCTTTTGGCGTTCACACTTTGTTGGTGTGGGAATGACACGGGATAATTGCACTTTCCAGGGTTCGCTACCACTTTCACCAGGTATCTTTTAAACTCGGGAGCGAAGTGTTACAAGATGGGTTGAGTACGGGTGGGGAACGCCTGACAGATGTGCCTGTGTGAACGGCCCATTTAATCCGGTTGTGGAACATTTCTGAAACGCGTTTATATGCCAGTCTGAACTGCCAGTCTGAACTCGGCCATTGTCTTTTACAATGGCAGATACATGTCTGCTTGAGGCTATATCTGAGAGATGGTCCTGAGCACATGGCTGGGCTAGTTGGCACTGCACAAAGAGAGGGCTACATTTATCCTATGCCAACTTTGGCCTTAACCTGGCCTGGGTACTGTCTTTACGTGGCAAGTGTGGGGGCTTGGGCTAACAAAATCCCCCTTACCGACTGTTATATGACATGGTTAGGAGAAGGTCAAACAGAGAAGTCCTCTTTTTTCTTTGCAGGTATTCCAGAGACGGACCGATGGCTCTGTGGATTTTTACCGGGACTGGAACTCTTACAAGAGAGGATTTGGAAGCAAGCTCACTGAATTCTGGCTGGGGAATGACAACATTCACCAATTGACCTCACAAGGTAAAATGCATGCTACCTTCCATTTCACCCTCATCCTGACAGGAGTTTTCACTTTTCCTATAATCATCACTCAGTTGTTCTGTATATCTGATTAATATAAAAGCCCTAGCATATTGGCACTTTCCAGCTTTCTCACTGGCTCTGCTGTGTGCTCCATCAGCCATTGGCCCATCAACCATCACTCAAGAGTCCTTGCATGTCATTGGCTGGGTGCTGGGTCTGCTCCTCTCTCCCACCCACTGGCAGCCTGGCCACTGTTCCCTGACTGAATAAACTGCTAAAACGGCTGTCTCTCCTAACAAAAGTGCTTGTACTGTTGCTTGGCTCATCCATGGATGGATGGCTACTGCGGTGGGCCAGAGGCCATCAAACTATTCTCTTCTGCTGTGTGGCTCACTTTCCCCTCAGGGGCTGTTGCTAGGCAACTTGGTTATGTCAGTAAAAAGGTGTGGGGGGAGGCCCTTTCCAGGCCTACTTTGGCCTTTGTGGGGAACTCATTGGGGCCCTGACTAAGGTTGCCAGCTCCAGGTTGGAAAATTCCTGGAGATTTTGTGGTGGAGTCTACGGAAGCCAGAGTTTGGGGAGGGGAGAGGCCTCAGTGGAACAGAATGCCATAGAGTCCACCCTCCAAAGCAGTTATTTTCTCCAGGGGGGGAGAGAGATCTGTTATCAAGAGTTCAGTTGTGATACCAGGTGATACCACAGCCAGTGTGGCATAGCAGTTAGCACTTCAGAGGAGGGTCTGCCAGAAGCAGGTTCTTGCTGCAGAAGCTGAGTGGGTGATTTCAGACCAGCCACAGACTTTCAACCTAACCTACCTCACCAGGTTGTTGTGCAGATCAAAAGGGGGAGAGGAGAATGATGTAATCTGCTTTGGTCCCCACTGCAGAGAAAGACTGTACTTTTCCTCCTGGGGGACAATTGTTGCCAATCTCCAGGTAGGGGCTGGACATCACTCAGAATCACAACTGCTGTAATCAGTCTCCCCTGGAGAAAATGATGGACTCTGTGTCATTATACCCTGCTGAGGTCACCACAGCAAATGAATGCTGAGTGCCCAAGACTGGGGCACCTGCCCAAAGCCTCTTTCTAGAGCTCATTGTATTTATTTCCACAACAGGCCTACAATGGTGAGCATTCATCATTCACCACAGCTGAGCATCAGTGACAGGAGAAATTGGCCTGATTAAGCCCCTAATTACTTATAGCAACCAAAGTTAGGTTGGGGGGATGTGTTTCATGAGACAGGCATCCCCCTAACCAAGTTCTCCACACACACCATGAGCTGTCTCATATAGCATAGGGAAAGGTAGGTAAACACTTCCTGCACTTTATCATTCTTGTCTGTGGCTAGATGACAAACCTTGGCCCAAACCTCAACAGTTAGTCTATAGGACAAATTGCTGAAGTTCATAACTGGGTGATCATCCAGTCAGAGAGCTCAGAAGACTCATTATAGCATTGTGTAGACAGGATTTCACAGCTGGGTTCCTTATGGGCCCTAATTAAGGGTTGCCAGCCTCCAGGTAGTTATAGCCAAAAGAGAGCTCACAGGAGAGGGTTGTATCAAAACACAAACACTCCGTGAAAAACTTACGAACAGAAGTAGAAAGAATATATTATCCAAGACAATTTTAACAATTCTTAACAGTTCAAATATTTCTCCAATGCAAACACTCTTATAATTTCTTAAAGGGTTAGGATCCAACAGGACTTCATACAAAAGACAAAATCCAAGTAAAGTTCACTAATCTTCTGTATAAGATGCTTCAGGAGAGCAGATGCTTCAAAAAAGTGAAAGTTCCACAGGAAAACAAAGGTTCCACATTAAGGGAGTAGCAGCTATACATGGCTCGCTTCAATGCCGTGGTTCGCTTCCTGCTTCTTCAGAAAGCTGATACTCTTAGCTGTGAAATCAAAAGATAATTTAGATAATTCTCCTTAGACCAGTTTTCCAAATCCAGTCGCCCCATTAACATGTTGTTATTTCTGTCGACAATGCTACAGGTAGTGGAGATTGTGTTTTGATACAGCCTCCAGGTAGTGGCTGAGCTCTCCTGGGATTACCACTGATCTCCAGGTGACAGAGATCAGCTCCACAAAAACTGGGGGGGAAAGGGGGGAAACTCAACCCAAGATAAGACTGCAAACCAAAGGGCTAAGCTAACAATGTATATTATAAAAGTACAAATATTTATTAGGGTGTACACGTGTTAAAACATATACTGATAAAAGTCTTTATCTAAGTATCAGACATAAAAATTTATCTAATACTAATACATATGATGGGTAAACATCCCCTGCAAGATGATATACAGTGAAGCCTGGTAACTTTTCCCCCCACCATAGAGAACAATGGAGGGGATAGGGGCAACCTGTTTGAGGGCCCGTAGAATTGGACCCCCTGGTCCAATGTTCTTGAAACATGGTTGGTATCTTGGGGAGAGGCTCCAGCAGCTACCCTGCGAGTCTGGAGCCTCTCCCTCAAACCCCCTCCTCTCCAGCCCCCAGAATATATCCTATGTTTTCGCCATTGACCCATAGGATATAATGGGGCTGAAACTGACATTCGGCTGGCCGAAAGTCTCCTGAATTGGCTCCTACTGTGGAAATGGACATGTAGGAGTCTTTATGCCGGTGGAAATTGATTCTGCCAGATTTGGCCAAATCTGAAACAAGCCGGATTTTTTTTTTTTTTTTTTTTGGCACACTCCTACTTAGGACCAAATCAAGGATCGCCTCTCCCCAGGTAGGCTCCGTGACCATCTGCTCCATAGCACAGTCATTTAGAGTGTCTAGAAACTCAATCTCTTTTTCTCGACTAGAACACATATTGACCCAATCAGTGTGTGGGTAGTTAAAATCACCTATTATGACACAGGTTTTTTTGTCTAGCTGCTATCTTTAATCCATTCATCATTTTATAATCCTCCTCTATCTTTTGATCTGGTGGGCGATAACAAACTCCCAGTGTTAAGTTTCCTTTTGGGCCCCCTATTTCAACCCATAGAATTTCCAGAAGCGAATCCAATTCTCTTAGCCTCTCAATCTTTCTGGACTTTATACCCTCTCTGACACACAGAGCCTCCCCACCTCCAACCCTTCCCCCCCCCATCCTTCCGATATAATATATAACCGGGAATCACTGTATCCCACTGATTTTCCTCATCCCACCAAGCATCTGGTTTTGTTGAAAGCTCTGGTACCAGTACCATGTTCAAATAAGATGCTGTATTATTGTGGGTGGGGAGTTCTTTGAGATTGGGGAGCTGCCTATGCACTAGAAACAGTTTGCTCTCCCCCCCCCCCCCCGCCAGTACTTCTGAAAGAGTACTGTCATTATCCAGTAGAGGCTGTAAGTTGCTGATGATGTATTAAGATGTTTTGAGTTGAGAGCTGTATGTGACCATTAGTGGTGTCATATTATTGTCTCTTTTGGGCTTGACATGTGGTAGTCCAAACCTTATTCTGGGGTGCAGAGGGCAAGCTGTCTGACCAGTTCCTTATTCCAATCACCTTTGAAATAAAGGGCTTTTGGTTGAAACCCAAATAGAAGCAAGTGCTGCCAGAACCAGAGTTTAGACCGGGTGCTGCTATATGTCTTCTTGCAGGGGACGGTCTCCAGAGTGCTGTGGTCTGAAGATTGTTTTCGGGTGCAGCCTGGCCCAAGTGTCTGCCTGTGCGATTGTCCGGGGGGCACCACACTTTGGAACAGCTGGCACAAGAACCATGCTTTGGACCAGGAAACAGTATATGTCCACTCAAAAGGGAGAGTCCACTGAACATGGGGGTGTATATAGTGTGGCGGTCCAAATCTCATTTTGGGTGCAGAGGGCATTTACTTATTCAAATCTTCTTTGAAATACAGGCCTCTGGGAGGAACTCTGAATGGAAGGTTGTGGCATCAGAACCAGTGTTTGGACCGGACATCACTGTATATCATCTTGCAGGGGACAGTCTACAGAGCATGGGGATGTGTCAGTTGGGGTGGTCCAAAGATTGTTTTGGGATGCAGCCAGGCCCCACTGTCTGCCTGTATGATTGTCCTGGGAGCACCTCACTTTGGAGCAACATCAACTACACCACCTCAGGCTTATTCACCTGCTCATCTGCTAACCTTGTATATGCCATTAAGAGCCAACAATGCCCTTCAGTTCTTTACATAGGAGAAACAGGTCAAACCCTACACCAAAGGATAAATGGATACAAATCTGACCTCAAGAGCCACAAAACTGAGAAACCTGTAGGAGAACATTTCAAACTCCCAGGGGACTCAGTGGGGGACCTCAAAGTAGCTGTTTTATTTCAAAGGAATTTCAGAAAGAGACTGGAAGGGGAGATTGCTGAATTGCAAGTTATTACAACACTCAGGACAATGGAACCCCCAGGGCTTAACAGAGATATTGGCTTCTTATCTCACTACACATGCTAAGTCATTCTGTTCTTACTTATACCCAGAAATTATTTGTGGGTCTTGTAGAGGCCACTGGACTCAAACTTGATTCTCACATCTGTTGCTAACTTCTTCATTATCTGTATGCCAACTGGTGCAGGTGTCCATGGGATGCTTTTGGCCCTGAAACAACTTACTTAACATAACCCACATTGGCTATTTGAGGTAGGATTACTTTTTCGGACCTATTTCAGGAGCATACTGAATGCACATTTTCATATATGTGGGTTGGCTCTTTACTGAACTGTGACATCATCACTGATTTGTAGAACTGCTTTCCTTGACCAAGTAGAATTGGTCTCCCAATATCTTTCTTTCTGTAGCAAAGTATAGTGTTGTAAGAATGCATTTATGATGTTGTCCTCAAAGTCAGGACCATTCTTTCTAGCTTTCCAAAAGCACCAGTCTCATGTGGCTTAGTCTCCAGTCACTGAGCACCTTTCCACAGTAGCACCTTTGAGATCAATTCAGGTGGGTAGCCGTGTTGGTCTGAAGCAGCAGAACAAAGTGAGTCCAGTGGCACCTTTAAGTTTTATTCCAAGTATAAGCTTTCATGTGCAAAGCATAGTTCTTCAGAAAAATTGGAACAAAATCTCAAGGGCTACTTACAGGAAAAAAATTGGTGGTGGCAGCCATCAGGAGAGGCCACTAAGAACCAAACTGTATATGCAGAGTTGAAATTGGACCATTTGGCCAAGAACCAATGGATGGCAGCAAATTAGCACATAAATGCAAGAATTAACAAGGAGATGTGAGAATGAGACTAGAGTCCAGCAGCACCCAAAGACAAACCAGGCTCAATCCCGGGGGAAAAGGGAGAACAGAGACTCAGCGTGTGCACACTTCTTTACAGAAAAGGGAGAACAGAGACTCAGCGTGTGCACACTTCTTTACAGGCATTAAAACAGATTGCCTCAAATATTAAATGCAAGTGGGGGGTGTTTAATTGCCAGAAAGAGCTGAATAGCATACGTAACCGAGCAAAAAATGTAGCTAAGATTGGAATAACACATGTAGTAGGACATATAAACAGCAGCATGTTGGCATACAGATAATAAGACCCTTTCTTACACACCCAGGGAAATGTGATCGCCACTTTGGGGTACGGATTTTTTTCCCCTCCAGGCCAGTTTGGCTAGAGATCTTCGAGGTTTTTTGTCATCTTCTGGGTGTGCAATAGCAGTCACTGGGAGTGGGGTGTGTGGGGGGGTATTGGTGAATCTCCTGCATTGTGCAGGGGGTTGGACTCAATGACCCTGGCTGGAGATCCCCTCCAACTCCATGATTCTATTATTCTATGAATGAACAACAGATATGAGAACAAAGTTTGAGTCCAGTGGCCTCTATAAGACCAACAAACTGTAATTTCTGGGTATAAGTAAGAACACAGTGAATTGGCTTGTGTGGTGTGATAAGCAGCCGATATCTCTGTCAAACCCTGGGAGTTCCATTGTCCTGAGTGCTGCAATAACTTGCAATATCGCAATCTCCCATTCCAGTCTGTTTCTGAAATTCCTTTGACATGAAACAGCTACTTTGAGGTCCCCCATGGAGTGCCCTGGGAGGTTGAAACGTTCTCCTACAGGTTTCTCTGTTTTGTGATTCTTGATGTCAGATTTGTGTCCATTTATCCACATGACGGAGTGAGCTCCCGTCTCTCGTTCCAGCTCCTGCCAACCTAGCAGTTCGAAAGCAAGAAATTGCAAGTAGATAAATAGGTATCACTTCGGTGGGAAGGTAACAGCGTTCAGTGCGCCTTGGTGTTTAGTCATGCCGGCCATGTGACCACGGAAACGTCTTCAGACAGCGCTGGCTCTTCGGCTTTGAAACGGAGATGAGCACCGCAACTCTAGAGTCGGATTCAACTGGCTTTCGAGCAAGGGAACCTTTACCTTTACTTTTATCCTTTGGTGTAGGGTTTGACCTGTTTCTCCTATATAGAGAACTGAAGGGCATTGTTGACATTTGATGACAAATACACTGTTAGGAGATGAGCAGGTGAATAAGCCTGAGATGGTATAGTTGACATTGTTAGGTCCAGTGATTGTGTTGTCTGGGTGTATGCGGCAGCAAAGTTGTCATCAGGGTGTGTTGCAAGCTCTACCAGTCTACATGTTTAAATTAGATGCTGTATTATTGAAGGTGATGAGTAGTTTGAGATTGGAGGGCTGTCTTTGCACTGGAAAAGGTCATGGCGCCAGAACCAGTGTTTGAACCGGGCATCACTGTATGCCATCTTGCAGGGGACAGTCTCCAGAGCATGGGGATGTGTCAGTTGGGGTGGTCCAAATATTGTTTTGGGGTGCAGCTTGGACCCAGTGTCTGCCTGTGTGATTGTCCTGGGGGTACCACACTTCAGTAGTGGCCCAAGACATAACCATTGCATAAGATGCCATTCCAATGGAAACGTTTCAGCAGAAAGACTAAGATGTTTCCCAAATCCTTTCTTCTTTCACAGCAGTTTCCAAGGAATGTTCAACAATATTCCACCCATTTTTTCTTTTGTTTCTGGGGTTCAATTTAAAAATTCTACTTGGACAGGAATCTGTTGTTTTAGAAGTCAGGAAACAGTGCTGCTTAATACAAAATTTCTTAGATCCCGAAAAATAACCTGGGTCAACATAATCAGATTTTAATATAATTATGTTAAAATGTTCTATGTAATTTAATTTTATATAAGTAAGTAAGATGACAGATTGTTTTTGCAGTTCCCTATAGGACACCTCTATTTTCAGAGGGTTGTGGGCACAGTCTATGGGTAAATCTTCCTTGAACTGGCACTGTTGAAAAACAGTGCATGTAGTACACAAGCATAATTATGCACCTATGAGCAATCCCATACATATTTCAGCAAACCTTGTGTGAAAGGTTCTTGATAGATTGTGACTGGGTCATATCCTTATCTGTCTGTGGAATTGATGGAGTTCTTATTGCAGCCTCTAAATGTAGCAACATAATTATTTCTGTTTTGAATAGGAGTAAATGAGCTGCGCATTGATTTCACTGATTTTGACAACAGACACACTGTGGCCAAATACAAATCCTTCAACATTTCAGGGGAGGCAGATCAGTACAGGCTGGGACTTGGAGCCTTCCTTGAGGGCACTGCAGGTATGTGGCTGGGGACCTTCTGGATGGCTTCTATGGTCAGAAGAGAAAACCATAACCATGGAAGGAGAAGGAGAAGAGAGTGTTGCAGCTGCCTTCCCAACTGCAACCAGTCTATACTAAATAGGTCAAACTGTCCTCAAAACCAAGGTGGAGATGGCCATAGAAGAGCTAAAGTGAAGGGGAAAAAGACAGTTTTGTATAGGGTGCATTCAGATGTTACACACATAAAAAACCCTGTTTGTCTGTACAGGTACAAACCTGGTTAAATTTAGGCTTGTGTGTTCCATATTTCCTTCTACCCTCCCCCCATACACAGAAATGTAGAAACATAGAGTTGGAAGGAACCTCAAGGGTCCTTGAGTCCACTCCCCCCCTTGTACAGTGCAGGAAATTCATAATTACCTCCCCCCCCACACATATGCCCAGAGGAAGTAAAAACAAACAATCCCAGGATCCCTAGCCAATCTGGCCTGGAGAAAAATTCCTTCCTGACCCCAAAATGGCCACCAGGATTACTTGGGCCTTTAAGAATGGGCCACGAGAGCCGAGCACTGATTGATCCCTTCCTGCCCTCCCTCTCATGATGTGTCTAAATTCACAGAATTAGCATTGCTGTCAGATGGCCATCTAGCTTCTGCTTAAAAATGTCCTAAGAAGGAGAGCCCACCACCTTCCAAGGAAGCCCGTTCCACTGAGGAACCACTCTAACCGTCAGGAAGTTCATCCTAATATCTAGTCAAAAACTCTTTTGAATTAATTTCAATCCATTGCTTCTGGTCTGACCTTCTGGGACAACAACTCAGCTCCATCCTGTATATGGCAGCCCTTGAAATATCTGAAATCTCTCAGTCGTCTCCTCTCCATGCTAAACATACTCAACTCCTTCCAAACTTTCCTCATAGAACTTGGTCTCCAAGCCCTCACCATTTTTGCTGCCCTCCTGTGGACACGCTCCAGCGTGTAAACATCCTTCTTAAACTGTGGTGCCCAAAACTTAACACAGTATTCCAAGTGAGGTCTAACCAGAGCAGAACAAAGTGATACCATCTCTTTGCATGATCTGCACACTGTACTTCTGTTGATAAAGCCCAAAATTACCTTTGCCTTTTTAGCTACTGCATCACACTGCTGACTCATGTTCTACTAAGTATGGTCTACTAAGACCCCTAGATCCTTTTTGCAAGTACTTCTGCCAATACAAGTCTTCCCCATCCTATAATTATATATTTTTTTCCCCTACCTAAATGCAGAACACTGTGGTAGTTGAAGACGAAAGTTTTCAGCTAACTCCAGTGAGTTGTAGTCTTGGCATTGGACTGGCTGGACATTTTAGGCTTACTTACCTTCACAATAACTGGGATTCTTAACCAGGATTCAGTAGCGGTTAAAAATCCTACTTACGGGTGGGCATCCACATGATGTGCATCAGCAGGCTTCTTTTTAGTTTTTCCCTGTCCTTGATATGCTGTTTCCTAAACCTGCTTTACTTCAATCTTTTAAGAAAGAACATGGCCCAAGTGCATTATCACGCCATCGTTTTCAACAGCCCTTCTGCCCCCGCCCCCCCAATCAGCACCGTTTTCCTGCTGTCAGCCTCTTGCAGGTGCCATTTTCCTTGCTGTGCCACACCACACCACTGGACGGCTTTTGAAAAAAAAATGGCTAATTGTTCTAGTGCTATAATGCTAACAATAGAATGCTATGGCAATTAGATTTTTTAAAAAACCCTCAAAAAGCATTCAAGTGTTGGACAGGGGGAAATTGTGCAGAAAATCCCACGCAGAATGCTCCATAAATTCCTCTGCATTTGAAGAGGCCATGAAAGCAATGTGGAGAATCCTCACCATGTAGAAATAGTTTGGGTATGATTCTGCCTCCAGTTATGGGCCAAGTATTTGGACTTTACCACTAATTGAAATTAACTGAACCTCCATCTTGAATCTTGGCATAGGGAAAGGAAGGTGCACATGAGCCTGATCTTTAACAAGATACATGCCAGATTTGTTTGCGACATCTGAACTGAATTTGTAGTAAGGAATGGACTGTCCATAAAGAATGTCACACTTTTGAAAATCTGTTAACTATTCTCATTCTAAGAAACACGTCCTCTATCTCAACTTAATCAGCCTCTATTTACACTCCCCTAAGGGGCCTTGATCAAGACCTTGATCATTGTGTCCCTCCAGGCAGCACTTTCAGATTGCTCCAGACGTTATGTTTTTGTGTGTGGAATCAGTCCAGATATCTACCACCCCCTCATCAAATTAAGAAAAGTCAGATGATGTTCAAGCCCATGTGAACAAGCTCCAGATGACTGGGATCTAAATATATGAATTAATTCCACTGGATGGCCTTGAACCAGAGGTGATGCACAAGTAACTCCTAGATTCTGCACTGGTCCTGTAATGGACATGTATGTATGTGTGAACCAGTCTGCAGTCTACCCTAACCTCGAATTTAATCTGTCATTTGCAGGTGATTCACTCACTGTCCACAACCGCATGCCTTTCTCCACCAAAGACAGACAACAGGATCCTAGCAACCGAAATTGTGCAGTGACTTACAAAGGAGCTTGGTGGTACAACAGCTGCCACTACAGCAACCTCAATGGGATGTACTGGCTTGGGTCTCACTCCTCTTTTGCTGATGGTGTGAACTGGCATTCTGGCAGAGGGTACAACTATTCCTACAAACGCTCGGAAATGCAGGAATTCCAACCAAGCCAACATCTTCACATGTTGGTTCATACAGACACATATCTCTAGTATGCCTGCTGAGCAGAAATGTACAATTCTTCGATAATATAAGGATTTTGGTTTATTATTCCGGCAGCATTCACAACAAAGTTAAATAAAATCATCATATTGCAATGTCTGCACTCCAGAACTTCGTAGTCTTGTGTCGTTTTATATCTATCGCAACCATAAGGAATGGGGGATATTTGCAAGACGAGCTTGCGTCCGAAGGGGTGGGGGGGCTGAATGTCCATGCAGCAGAAGCAACATGGAGAGCCAGCACTGGTGTTCAGGTAACACACTTGACAGATCGGGAATATTTTAAGTCTTACTGTTGAAGTAGAACCTTAAGAAAGCTACGTAAGCTATGCTGTGAGTTGCAAAACTGAAGCCTCCAGCCATATGATGATTCTCCAGAGCAGGGATATCAAACAAGCAGCCCGCGGGCCAGATAGAAAAGAAGGGAAAGGTAGAAGAGAAGGAAATGGGTGGATTATCAAGCTATATCAAGCTATAATAACTTGCTGCATAGCTCCACCGAGGCTCCCCCCTTTAAGGTGGTGCAGGGGTATGAGCCCCCCCCCCTACAATTGTATCTGAACCAACTGGACCCAGGGACTTGGAAGTGTGGTGGTCTGACTTGGTTCAGCAATGGACCTTAATTCAAAAGACTCTGGTTAAAGCGAAAGAGGATTACAAAGCCCAGGCTGACAAGGGCAGGTCACCAGAGTGGGACTTACAACCTGGGGACTCTGTCTATGTGTCCACAAAAAATCTGAAGGACTTGCAACCTGGGAAAAAGCTGAGGTGGAAATATGTGGGACCTTTTAAAGTATAATGTGTCATTAAAAAGGTGGCTGCTGAATGGGACTTGCCTAAGAACTTCACGTTCTGTTTTCCATTTTAGTCTGCTGAAGAAGGATCCTGGACCTTGAGCCAGTTTGGTGTAGTGGTTAAGTTTGCGGACTCTAATCTGGGAGAGCCAGGTTTGATTCCCCACTCCTTTACTTGTACCTGCTGGATGACCTTGGGCATGCCGTAGTTCTGGCACAGCTGTTCTTGAAAAAAGAGCAGTTTCTATCAGAGCTCTCCCAGAAAATGATGTGAAAATAAATGTATTCAGTTTGCACAGGGTTGTTTTTTGGGTTTTTTTTTTTTAAAGAAGACACAACCGCCTGGGTTGTGAAATTTAGTAGCAACCTTAACATTAGCAATAGATGAGAGGAAAGCAGAAGTCTGCATTCATACATACCAAGGGCGTAGACTTTCCAATTTCCGGGGGGGGGGGTGCAAAGTCCTGGCCAAAGGGAGGGGCAGAGAGAATCCCGAAACAAGCCAATTCTTCTGGCAGCAGCAGATTCACATTGTGTCTAGCAGAACTGCTTTGCTAACCTCAGCTGCTCTCCTCCTGCATCCTTCTCTGCCTGTTTGACTTTAGAAACGGGGCTGAGATGTCCCTGTCTAGTAATTTTCGAATGTCAGTGCTAAGTTATTGCTCTAATGCATCAGTCATTATGCACACAAAGCCCAACTCTGGGCTGTAAAGTCTGAAAGGTAGTTCAGAAAGATATCCCCTGTTCAAAAAGGGGAAGAAAAAAGACGTAAGAGTGAGTGTGTTTATTCTTGTACAGCAGTGACAAACCGTGGCACTCTTACAGCAGGCAATGCTTCTGAACCTGTTTTTGAACACTCTGCTGTGGTACCGTCCTACTAACTACATTGACATATTTTGCAGGAAGTATTTCTTTTTTCAGATTGCTGTCCCCCCCCCCTTTCATTATTAAAGGTCAGCAACTGATGTGGGTGTCTACTGAGTAAAAGCCATG
>NW_015176007.1:496071-510220 GCF_001447785.1 Gekko japonicus
CTTCGCCTCTGCCATGTTAAACCCACTATTTAACAGTGGTCTGAATCAGAGCTCTGCGAGATCTGCCATGTAAAGTTTAAAGGACAGCAGAAGATCCATTCATTGATCTCCTGTCTCCACATCTAATTTGGCCCTAAGTGTAATTTTGAGCAGCATGCAGTGATCAATAATGATGCACACAACTAGCAATGAATGTGTTACATAACTGTGGGGCCAACCCACAGTGCAACTCTAAGGACACTTTCCTGGGAGTAAGCACCGCTGATAGATCTGATTAGGATTCTAAGTAAACCTGTTTAGGATTACTGTAAGAGAGCTTCCATGTGAAACAAATTCATGGAGGCAGTGCTGTGGTCGGCACATTTGACACTGGGGAACAGGGCTAACATGCTCACTTTTGTTCTTCTGCCCTTGAGTGCTGATCCTGTACTTACATGTATCATTTGAACAGAGCTGTGATGTATTGAGATTTGGCTGGGCGGTGGCATTCCCTGTTTCGCTTGTGAATGGCAACACCTTGCATATCCCAGGATTCATAAGAACATAAGAACATAAGAGATGCCAATGTTGGATCAGGCCAAAGGCCCATCCAGTCCAACACTCTGTATCCCACAGTGGCCAGAAATACCAGTGCCATCAGGAGGTCCACCAGTGGGGCCAGGACATTAGAAGCCCTCCCACTGTTGACCCCCCCAAGCACCAAGATGACAGAGCATCACTTGCCCCAGAGTCCCTATCTATACCTTGTGGCTAATAGCCACTGATGGACCTCTGCTCCATATGCTTATCTAATTCCCTTTTGAAGCCGTCCATGCTTGTAGCTGCCACCACTTCTTGTGGCAGTGAATTCCAAGTGTTAATCACTCATTGGGTGAAGAAGTACTTCCTTTTGTCCGTTCTAACCCGACCGCTCAGCAATTTCATGGAGTGCCCACGAGTTCTTGTATTGTGAGAAAGGGTGCTCACCAAGAGAACTATCTGGAACATGTTATACATGGTACTTCGTAACAAAAATGTTCTGATTTAAGCAATTTTAAATCACTGATTTTAAAGTTACTGTACTGTACTATAACTTTATTTATTTATTTCTTTATATTTAAATTTGTATCCCGCCCTACCCCGACGGCTCAGGGCGGCTAACAAGGGCCCCATGTGCCAAGTTAAAACAGTAAACATATAATTTAAGAACAATAAATTACCATAAAATACAATTTACAACAGATTTAAGCAAGAAGGGGAGATCTTATAATGATGCAGAGTTGGGCAATGGCAAATCATCCTTGAATGTCTCTTGCCTTGAAAACCCTACAGGGTTACCATGAGTTGGCTATGACTTGCTAGCATTTTCCATCACCACAGGGCAAGTGCTCTTTAATGCCCAGAACCATTTGGGATGGACCCACAGCTCAGTTGGTTCTCATATCACTGCTATAACATACAAAATACTAAAAATCTCAGTAGCACCTTTAAGACTAACAAACTGTATTGTAGCATAATTATTCCTGGAGCACAAGGGTTTTCAGAAAGCCACACACTCTTTTCCAATCTCACTTCAGTGCCAGTTCCTGTCCTCAAATTCACAGAGAAACCCAAACACTCTCATTTTTGGTAGAATGACACTCCCCCCCTCCTCCACCTGGCTGTTGTGCATCCTATACGAAGTGGGGTGATTTGGCAAATGCAAGCCAATGCCAGTGGTTTGCATGCACCAAGTCACACAGCAGAACCAGAGCTTCCAATTCCAGCACTGGAGCTAGGGATGCCAGGATCCCCTGAATTACAGCTCATTTCCAGTCTAAAGAAATCAGTTTCCCTGGGGGGCAAAATGCTGTTCTGGAGGGTGGACTCTATGGCATTGTGCCCCACTGAGATCCCTGTCCTCCCCAGACTCCATTTCCAGATCTCCATGAGTTTCCTAACCTGGACTGGGCCACCCCTCCCCTCATCCCCCAGAGGTGGCCAGGAAGAACCTGGCAACCCTAACTAGGGTTATTTTAACAAGGGAGGGAGGGGAGTGCCATTTCACAAGGGTTTAAAGAAAACTAGACAGCTCCTGTATTTTGAGTAGAGTTCCTGAGCTGAGAAAAAGCCTAAGTTAAAAATCTCAAACATAGGGTGGGGACAGTCAAGTCTTTTATGACAGTCACAGAATTCATAAACAGTATGTAAAGGCCTGATATAGATTGTATGATATTTCATTCTAATTATTTGTAAATGCTTCAGTTTTGTTCTGTCTCTACATTAGTATCTAAATTTCATATTATCATAGTTATATTTTGATATCCAGTTTTTGATATATCTGGACTGTTTTCTGCTGGTTATGAACTGTAATAAAGCGATGATGATGATGATGACAATAGCACAGACCAGGGGCTTTTTGTCCCTCCCTACCTGTACATTTGACAGACAAAAGACTAGCCATTTGGTCAGCAGAAGATGCCTGAGGCAAGGGCAGACACTTGCCCATTCTAGTCCTTTTTGGACTGAGCTGACAGGATAGACGGGGGTGGGGGGGTTCCTAGCATGGAGGATGCTTGGCAGTGCAGCCAGCCTGGAAAGTTCTCTTTGACCTGAGTTTTCGCAGCCACGATTTGGTTCTTCTAGCCTCCCAGCAAAAGTCACTGTTTAAGCCAAGCCTGGCTTCATGGGGCATTGCTTGTGGAGGTTCAGAGGTCATTTTGGGGTGTCTCTCTCCGGAAAGACTACCTGGGGTTCAGGGCTGAGGATGCTGGCAACAAGTAGGTATGGGAGGACATCTGGCGCACGAGGTGCCCTACTACCCAGGTTGCCTTTTGGGGTTCTGCACCCTCTGGTGCCCTTGGGCAGGGATGATCCATCAGTCACAGGATGAGTGGTGGCCCATTGTCTTACCCCTGTTTGTAGGGGCTCAGCACCCCCCGCCCCACATGCCACTCCCCCCACCCATTCACATGCCCGGCCCTATGCTGCACCCAGGACAACTGGTGAAAGTCTCTATCTGAAGGGAAGGCTTCTTCCCACCCCCGTCTGTGCCCCTCAGCTCAACACCCACACAGCCTGGCTGCAGGCACGTGGGCAAGGGCATCTGGGGGAAGAAGTTGTGACGCCTCTGTGGTCAGTGATAGGGGCTTTCCCAGGCCCTCTCCAGACTTTTCAGTTCTCTTTTTGACATTTGGTTTGTTCCCCTGAAAAGGGGGATGAGGTGACAGCGACTTCCCAGATGCTGTGAACAGCAAATATTCTGCTTCATCAGTTTGTGGGTTTATTTCTGCTGGCAAAGGACCTCCACAGAACAGAATTCTTTCTGGGCAGCTGGCCACTTTGATTGAGGAGCTGGAGGTCATGGAAGGAACTGCACTTCTGTACAGATGGCTGATCCCTCCACTCTGCAGTCCTGGACACCCACCTCACACAGGGTGGGTGCTCCTAGCTCTGAGGGCCCCGGGACAAACTAAAGGTGCCTGGAACCAGGTGCACCACCCGCAGCAACCATATTTTCCAGTATGGTCATCGTTTTTGGCAAGGGCACCAGCTGGAAGCCTGGCGTGCGAAATGGCCGTGGCACTGCTCCTTTTTGCCAATGGCCACCTACAAAGCCCAGACTCGCCCTGTCCCTTCATTGGCATAGCCAAATGGGGCTGAGGCTGCCAGGACCCACCCGGCCCTTCCAGGCTTCCCTGGAGGCAGACCCCCTGAAATTGACCCACATTGCTTCCCTGTGCTGAAGGACACCCATCCATTGCAAATACCGGCAGCAAGGAGTTTCTAGCGGACCAGGCCACCTGTTTCAGACCCACATGAATGGAACAGGGTAGACAGGGCCGAACGATGTTTAGTGGCCCCTTTGTGCCCTTTCCGAGTGTCTTCCCAGTCCAGTGGAATTGTTGGCACAACCTCCTTCGGAGCTGACCCATCCCTCTGCAATGCAGCTTGGGGCCAATTAGCCCGGCTGCTTTATCATGGTGTGGTCTCCACAACCTGCAGCCCACCCATTCCTTGCATGTGCTGTCTGCCAGGGGCATGGTGTCTGAACAAGCAGCTTCGAGATGGTCACTTGCAGGATGAGAACCACCCGCTCCACTAGCAGATCGAAGCATCGGCATTTCTCATCAGCCTCCCCCCCCCAACTGACACCCACCCACACAATGGCACAGCTGTGGCAAATGACAACCCTTTATTGGAGGGCTCTTGGGGGAAAAGGGGCCAAGAGAACCAGACTCCACATCTGCTTAATGTAACTATATGGAGCTGTGTTTGTATTTCTGTATAGTGGTGATGCTGCTTGTGTGTGTCCCTAGCATGAATAACTATGCACTGTGTATCCAGGGATTGCTGTATGTGGTGTGTTGCTTTGTTCTGCATCTCATGCTTGCCTAGAAATAGGTTGGCTTTGGGCTTTTAGCTGCACGTACGGGCCATGTGCTCCCTGGAATGTATCCCATGACGCTTTGGGATGGAGAAGACACCGCGCCATTGCACCCACTTGGAGAGCTATGGAAATTCCCCAACGAACCCCGGCATTTCTGGAATGGAAAGAGCAAGTGACCCTACTCCCTTAATCTGGTTTGGAGATCTAAAGACAATAGCAGTTTATGGCCCTGGAGCAGGCACCAGATCTACAAGTCAAGAGATGTCCATGGGAACGGAAGTTTCACACCTTACCAAAAGGCACCTTTGAAGTAGAAGTAGGATCTGCATATTGCCACCACCCCTCAGGAGAGCGTCACCCCCTCGTCACCCCCTCTTCAGCCAGTAGTGGTAGTTTAGAGGACGGGTTTGATAGTTTATGGCTAGGTAGCCCATACCCCAAAAGGAGTTTATTTAAGGAGAAACTCTCCTTTGTCTCTCTGGTTAACCCACCTTCCCCATAGCAGTGCACTAAGGTGCTACAAGTGACTCTACTACCTAAGTTCTCCGGGAGTTGCGACCCAGAGAGCTCACACGTGGTTTGGCTGGTCCGACCTGTGTGCCTTGGAGTTCACAAGCTGCTGCTTTTCGGCTGCCCATCCTTCCAAGGAGGAGAGTTCTTCTTCAGCTTGGACCTCAGATGAGTATAGCCGTGCCCCATTGTGTCATCCCCATTTTGATGCTTTTGTTATTTTCTATGCTGTAATTGTTCTGATGTACTATTGTAACTAAGGAGCTTGTATAACTGTGTGTGTGATTCTGATTTTGTATGACTGCAGAAACCTTTAGTAAAGACAACATTTATACTTAATCCTAGCGTGTTGTCTCACTTCCTGGGATATAGCGAGCGTTTCATTGGCCATCTGACCTCTGTATAGACTGGTATAGAACTTACGCACAGCCACAACCACCCAACTTCCTTGGTAGATAACTTGGATTGGGTCTCCAGGAATTTCCTGGAGGAGTTGGCATAACATTAATTCCATGGGAAATGTGTGTTCCATTCCTGGGGCACAGTCCAGATGGGGCAAAGGGCAAAGAGGGGCAGCAGGCTGAATACAAATGTTGGTTTCAACAGGCAGGCTTGGTCTGCAGCCAGGACACAGTGGGGCCAGTGGGAAAGTGGTCTGAACCACAGCTCGCCCTTTTGGATCTTCACCCGCAGAGGGACACGCGCACCTGCAACGAAAAGCCACAAGTGCCTTGGTGGATTCATAGAGGTCCATCTGTGGTCATCAGAGAGTCCACTCCAGGGCCCATGGGGCAGACCTCTGCCACAACCAGCACCCTCCGCCCCAAAGGCTGGCACCATCCAAACCACCCTCACCTGTCCAGCGTACATGTCCAAACCAACAGCAAAAGATGGATCCACCCTGGCAGCTGCTCCTGCAAAAGAATGAGTGCAAGGATTGTGTGGTTACCCACTCCATTAAGCCTGGGGCTATGGCGGTGGTGGTCCACGACTCCTGCCGCCTGTACTGGACTGCCACTCTGGTGGGCTCAGGTGCACGAGGTGGCATTGCTGGGGTGGCAAAAGGGGGAAGGAGGTTTGGGGAATGACCCCTGCTTATCTATTAGTGTGTGGGCGGCATTACAATTTTGATGCAATTTCGCACCTCTGTCAGGGCTGCGAAGCATTAGGGAGTGGTCGGACATTGGCCAAGCCCAATGATCCACCCACAATGATGCCGGCGCAGAGTCCTGTGCCCTGGTGCACAACCGCCACAAAGCTGTACTGGCACCCGAGAGCGGCACAGCAGCGTTGGGGCTCTGCACCAGCATAAGTGGCCTGTGAGCCCACACCTGCCAGCTTGACACAAAGAGAAGATGTGTGGACCTGTTGCTCCGTGCTGCATTCCGAGAGAGAGGTCAGTGCGGGATGGTTCCAGGCTGAGTTCATGGCCTGGCTTTTTCTAAGCGTGTCTGAAGGTGGGAGTGTGAGAATATCTTAGATACCTGACATAGCTGCTCCATCCTGGCTTCCAGGAATGGATGGTGAAGAAACATCTGAGGATCCAATAAGGAAGAGGTTCTTTCTGAGCTTAAATCAAACATTTCCCAGGAACTGATGCAACAGAATGTCTCCTGCCCAGTTTTTCCTCCTCCTCCTTATTGCTTTGTTCCCCATTGTTATCAATAAACAAAAAAACACCTCACCTGCCTAGGTCCCATTTTATTCAGTGGGGCTTCCTCCCAGGATAGTGGTTGCAGTCTAGATCAGTCCGGTCCAGCACGCAGACAATAGTTACCCATGCCATGCGATGGGTGGCCAGAGAAGGAAGGAGTAAAAGGGAAAGGAAATTTCATGAGGCACAGGATCACACCACCAGGAGCTCCTGGGAGGAAAGCTGGGATAGAAATGTAAGGAATGAATGAAAACTTGAAGGCTGCGTTTGTGGGCTGGGCCATGTTTGATGGCAGGCACTTTTGTAGTTCTTCATACCAGTTTGTGGTGATATTTTAAAATGAAAAGCAGCCATAGAAGGCTGCCATCAGGAGCAGCGGACTGCTGAGTATGTGTGTGTGTGTGCTTGTTTGGTGCGATGGAAATCTTGACCATCTTGTCTCTCAATTTTTCTCCACTTGCTTTTCTCCCTACCAGGTGAAAAGGTTAGTCACTCATATCAGCCTCCCAGTGGCTGTTTTGTTTCTTAAAATGATGCTGGTAGCAGGAAGAATTACATAAGTGGAGTCTGGCCAGTGGGGAATTCCCCTGAAGGAGCAGTGAGGCAGAGTCCTGAAGTGTTGCAATACTTATCTTCTTTCTTTTTCTTTTTCTTTAAAAAACCAGTCAGTTCATATATACTCAGGACACTGCAGATAGAAAAATTATCCACGCTGAAGCCATGAGGAGGAATGCAGACCACATTTTCATTTTACTGCTCTCTCTGATGACAGCAGTAGCTCCTGGGAATGCAACTGACACCTGTCCAGGTGAGTCTTAAACAGGGTAACTTGGGACCAGGGAGAGCTGCTGAGGTCTAGGGAATGTGATCTGCCCTGTAACAGAATCTGAAAGGAAATCCGGCTCTGATTTAGCATCAGGCTAGATTTCCATTCTTTCAACCCAAAACTCTTAATATTTTCAAATGTTAGTCTTTAACTATATGTGAAAGAAGTGTTTGAAAATAAATACAGGTCTTCAAACCTTTTGTTAATTCTGCACCTTCAAAGAAAAAGCATGAATGACAAAGCATATAAACTCTAATTTTAATGCAAAATTGCATGAATGAGTGTGAGTTGATTTTGACATTTATTTGTTTCAATTATACCTGGCCTTTCTCCCCACTGGGAACCGAAAGTGGCTTACCGCATTCCTCTCTTCTCCATTTTATCCTTACAACAACCCTGCGTGGTAGGTGAGGCTGAGCATGTGCGAGTCATCCAAGGTCACCCAGCAGTCTTCAGTGTCAGAACAAGGATTCCAACCTGGGTATGAGAGAGGGAGTCAGGGCTCTACCACCTTCTCTCCTGATCCACTGTTTTGCTTACACACCCTGTTCACTCACTGTGGGAAGAGACTGTGGCTCTGTCATGGTAGATCCCCTCCTTTGCATGCCACAGATTCTGGGTACAGCATTTCCCCACAAATTAACCGATGTTTGGGGATTGCACCACTGTAATGGATCTTGTTGAAATTTTTGCAGTCAATATACACGTTTATTTATTTTGTTGGACTTTTAGCCTTCCCCCCCCCCCCCAGCAGGCTCAGGGAGGATTACAACATTCTCAAATGTACCAAAATTTAAAATAGAATACAGCTAATAAAAGCAATCACAATACAGTATTAAGACATAAAACCTTTAAGAGGCACCAGCTGGCCAATTTAATGAATTGGATGGACTTCCAGACTATATATTGCTGCAGATTGAGACAAGACAAGACAAGGGAAGTGGTTGGGTGAGGAGAGCAGCTATGGTGGACTACGGACACTGCTAATCAAAGCTAAGCAAGACCTCAATTTTAACAAATCCTGAAGGTAGCGCCACATTTCTCTGAAAATTTGTGGAAGGTGACATTTTTTATAAAAATGTTTATTCATTCTTGTTGCCATAGTTTGGGATGGACCCAATCTATAACA
This sequence comes from Gekko japonicus, assembly GCF_001447785.1. Classification (NCBI taxonomy): domain Eukaryota; kingdom Metazoa; phylum Chordata; class Lepidosauria; order Squamata; family Gekkonidae; genus Gekko; species Gekko japonicus. The sequence continues at coordinate 504,539 of NW_015176007.1, forward strand.
GTCATTAAGGCCTCATTTTGAAGTTTTAAAAAAATCTCTGTTAAAAATGTACGGTGCCCAAATTAGCAGAAATGCTGCAGCAATTGATGGCAAAACATTTAGCAGTTTTCCAGAAAGTTAGAAGTATTTACTCCCATTATCTCCTTTGTGTAGGTAGATCCACTAATGCATCCACTAATCACATACCAATGATCAGTTTACTCAGCAGATTCCACTGTGATATTTACTCAGCAGATTCCACTGGGATGCCAAATATTTGGAAAAATGCAAATACCTTCCCACTTTTGCCCTCCCATCATCATTTGTGCAAGGTACTATAATGCTCATAATGCATTTGGTTGGTAGTTTATTACGTGTTTAGCAATTCCAGGGGGAAAAAAATCTCGCTACTCCAATCCATTGTATTTTAAAGTTTTTTTTTTTAAAAAAAAATACATTGATACTAGCTGTGAATCAATATACTGTGGATTAAATAATGTGAATAAATTTAAATTGCATACATCACACAAATCATTCACAAAACTATAGGCTACACAGCCTTCTCTAGTGTCAAAAAGGATTGTGTCACACGTGACTTCCTTTGAGCAGCTTAGTTGTGCTGCTAACACAGATGCAGAGCTTTGCCGAAGGAAGTGAATTTAATGTCTATCTTATGCCTAGTTGGCTGGAAAGGCTTATGATGGTTCCCTTAGACCAGAGGTGTCGAACTCATCTGTCATGAGGGCCGGATCTGACATAAATGTCACTTTGTCAGGCCATGTGTGCTATAAAAGGTATTGCCAGGTATCGGAGACATAAACCGCATAAAGGACAGCAGCTGGTAAACTTTGAGTTGGTATATCCTTGCTGCAAGGCCTCATGGACTGGAAGAGGGGTGCAAAGGAAACCATGTGGGCAGACTAGAAAGCAAGCAGCGCAGCACTGGGCAGACGCTCCCACACTGCTTAACGGCTGCAGACGAGGTTGTTCTGCCATGCTGAAGACACAATCAGAGTGGTTCTGCCCATTCTGCCTCGAGCAGTCTCCTGTTCCCTCCCTTGCACTAGACAGATGCAGAGTTATGCCGAAGGAAGTGAACTTAGTGTCTCTCCTAAGTCTGGTCGGATGGAAAGACTTAGGATGGTTTCCTGAGATATTTTTAGAGGGTTCCCTTAGACAGCTTCCTAAGTACCCCTCCCCAGACAGAGGGTGGGAGAAGAAAGGACAGGAGGAGTAATGTCCTGGGAGAAGAAGCCACTGAAGAAGCCCTTGATTTCTCTTACTGTCATGGAACATTTGAATCATGCGCAGTCTCCAAATTAAAATCCAGCACCCATGTACAGGTGAGAGGTGTTCCTTGGTTGGTTGGCTCTAAAGTTTCCAATTTTAGACATGACAGTTTAATAACATATCCAACTCCCCCTTTAAAAAGATTAATGACGAAAACAGCCAGGCAATCAATTGCTCACAGAATTCTTAGTGCAGTCTTGGGTGGGGGGAGGGGTGTAGAAATACAGCTGAGCTTTTCCCCACCCCTATTATGCTGCCTATTTTATTACAGTCTTCTAGGTCCTTTTAAAATGGCTGTTTTATTTTTGTGACCAATACAACAAAGGATGCCGCCCCTCACTATTTCTATGACCCGAGAAGTAGAAACTTAAGAGAACTGACATTTGCTTAACAGACACCTGTGTGAGTGTCTGTATAGAATCCCCACTTTGCTGTGTTGCTTTATATGAGGATTTACACTTCTGGAGTTCATGCTTTGCTGGATATGCCGCATGTCAGAAGGTTGCTCTTCATTATGGTAAATATAATGATTTCTCTGCAGGTGTGAATATCGTGGGCCTGAATGGTGATGAAAAGCTCACCATCCTCCAAGGATATCCAGGTGTACCCGGTGTGACAGGGCCCAAAGGAGACCCAGGCACCAATGGTGAAAAAGGTATGTCATTATATAGATGCCAGATTTGTTTAAAGACAAGATTCTGGGGTTGAGACTGGCCCAAGAGCCATGCTGTAAAATACCCAGTTTGTGTGCACTACAGGACAAGAAGTAGTAGTTATGACCCAGGATGAGGCAAGGTGGGGGTGAAGAGGGATCCAGCAACAGTCGGCAAGGACCAGCCACAGTGGAGTCTCCCAACTGCTGTGACCAATGAACAAGCCTGATCCAGAAACCTTTATATGTATCTGTGATAGCAATGTAACATTTCAAGTTAGGACTACCAACCTCCAAGTGGGGCCTGGAGTTCTCCCGGAATCACAGCCAGGGTTGTCACCTCTTGTTTGAGAATCTCTCAGAGACCTGGAGGCAGTGCCTGGGGAGGGTGAAGTCTGAGGAGGAACCTCAGCAAGGATGTGCTGCCATATCCTTTGATGCTCCATGGAGGTCAAAAGTCAACCCCTCCCCTTCCCGTGAGGGCATTTCTTCCCACCAAAATTCAGATTATAAATGTAATTGTTCTGCCTTATACCAGTCAACCTTGTGTCAGTGTTAAGGATATGAATCCAATCTGAAGACCTGCAAAACGACACCAGCCAAGAGTAGTCTCATCCCTCTCTCAATTCCCAGCCCACCTCTATCTTTTTGTGTCTTTAAAGGCAACTATCAAACAGTTTCTCCCAATTTCTACAGTATACCATAGAGTTTCTATGGCATAACACAGGAGAAATAGAAGTCCTAGAGCATCCATTCTCTGTAGCTGATTTAGGACTTCCATTTCTCCTAGAGTATGTGATTCCTTGTCCCTCCGCCCAGCCCCAAGGGAATGACATGCCAAAAAAAGCCCCTCCATGAAGAAACACCAGGTCCAGTTGCAGCTATAGGTACATCTTTAATAACAGTATACATACACAACGTCTTATTCTGGGTATAACTTCCGTGTGCATGCACACTTCTTCAGATAAAGTTGCCACTGGACACCAACTTTGTTCTATTTCTTCAGACCAGCTCAGCTACCCACCTGACTCTAGTATACATATGCAGCCCATTGTTTTATCCACTGGGACCAGTAGAGGGTACCAGAGTTCTTTCATGAGAACTTAGTTGGGTCTTTGGCTCCCGCCCATTCTTTCTTCTGTTCCTTCTCCCTAGTGCCCTCCAGCTCCAGCTTCTTTTCTGTTGTTGCCCCCTTCCTCTCCTTCTCTGCCCCCTTTACCCCCAGTCCCTGCCCGGATTGCTGGCTGTTCCCCTCCCACAGGGTGACCAACCACCTGGAGAAAAATGTCCTGCCCCTTTCACAGATGTTTAATGCAGCTTTCTATGGTATGGAGGTAAATAATACCACCAGGTAAATAGAAGAAGAGAAGAAGAGAAGAAGAGATTGGATTTATACCCCATCCTTAACCACTACATCAAACTGGCTTTCCCAATAGCATCCCATTAAGTCTCTGTCAAAGAGGCAGGGTCTTCTTCCTCCAGGTTGTTGGCACCCCTAGCCTCCCAGGCTCCCTTCTCTTGCCTGGGTGAACGCACCAGCACTGTTGCAACCACATCCTCTGTGGAACTGGTGTTCTCAGCAGTGCTGGGCTGGCCTTGCCCCACCAGGCCTACATGAAGGGCCCAGTGCTGCTGTGGAGATGTTGGGGCCAGCAGGCGCACACCCCTGCGCCAGTAAAATAGCTGTTGGCTCCTAGGAGTGGCACATCCCACCGCTCCCTTGCTTCAGGTGGGTGCCTCTGCGGTCCTGCAGCCCCCCACTGATTCTGTGACTGGGCTGCTACACGCCTTTAGGAAAACTTATTTAGTCTGGATATCAGGTGTCATTCTGGGGGATCTCCAGGCCCTTATCTAGAGGCTGACATCTCCAGGTATGGCTGGTTTTTGGATGACAGAGGTGCAGGCTTGCCAGGGCTCCCACTTAGGGTTGCCAATTGCAACTTACCTTAGAGCAGCGGAGTCCCGGTCCCCATCCTGGAGCTTTTCGGAAATGACATCATCGCGTCAGTCACGTTGGGGGTGGGACCACTATGATTCAAGTTTTCTTTCAAATCATAGAGCGTCCCCCCACAACGTGCCCGGCGTGATTGAAAACCCTCTTTTAGTCAGGGGTCATTTCCTGCAGGAGCTCACGGGAGCGGAGCTCCGGCACTAAAGAGCCCAGGGGGCGGGCACATGTAACAAGCCCCACCCCCTGCTCCCAGCAGCCCTCACTCAGAGCAAGAAGCAGCCAGGTAAGTTGCAGAGCTCCCCCAGTCCAAAACAGTCCAGTGGCACCTTTAAGACCAAGTTTTATTCAGGTACAAGCTCTCCCTCCTCTGCGAGGGACAGATCTGCATGTCCCTCGCCCCCAATAGCTAGCAATCCAAAACAGTCCAATGGAGCCTGAGCGGTGGGTGTTGCCTTCTGACATGCTTCTGGTGACGTCAGGGGGTGTGGCAGATGCAAATAAGTTATGCAAATGAGTTATGCTAATGAGCTCCTGCACCTCTTTTTCTATGAAATGACCCCTGCTTTTAGTTGATACTTTTTCATCATCATATTGCAAACATGCAGTACAAATGAATAATGGAAATGAAGAAGAAAGGAATTTTCTCTCTTGGACGTCAACTGAAGAATATCCTTTAAAAAATGTTTGCACAGCTTCCCCCTCCCAGTCTGCTGTAGTGGGTAAGAGTGGCTTACTCTAATTTGGAGAACCAGGTTTGATTCCCTACTCTTCACATGCCAGCTGGGTGACCTTGGATCAGTCACAGTTCTCTCAGAGCTCTCTCAGCCCCACCTACCTAACAACGTGTCTGTTGTGGGGAGAGGAAGGGAAGGAGATTGTAAGATGCTCTGATACCTCAAGTGAAGGGCGGGGTATAAATCTAACTCCTTCTCTTCCTTCTTTTTTCTAATCCCTACTACCCAGCCTAGAAGAAAACAGTTCTTTGCTTTCATACAGCCAAAGTTTGCCTGCAGGTCTGGACCAGGAGTGATTGTTTTCCTGCCAGAACTTTAAGGCAGTTAAATTCTACCTTAAAGACTATAACTGAGTTAAATTGTTGTTTAATTGCTTACCCCTGTTTGTTTTTTCCCTGTAGGAGAGAAAGGCCTTCAAGGAATCCCAGGAGAAATTGCATCTGCTGGTGTGAAAGGTAACATCCAGATTGTTGAATTTTGATGATATAGGTAATCGGCAAACAGGGTAGGTGTTGGCAGAATAATTAACACAGCAAAAGTGCACAACCTGAGTAAAGTATAGATAAAGGTTTATTCAGGAACTAATATACTTGATAGTAAAGAGGAAAGACAGAGATTGTGTCCTAACTACATCACTAGATTCAGGTGGGTAGCCATGTTGGTCTGAAGCAGCAGAACAAAGTTTGAATCCAGTGGCATCTTTAGGGCCAACAAAGTTTCATTCATGTGCATGCACACTTCTTCAGATACAGTGAAACAAGATGTCCTTAACAATTACATATAGGTAGAGAGGGTCAGGGGGGGTAATTTGCCAGGAAGGGCTAGTCAGTGTCAAGATGCATAAGTAACTGGGTGATTATAGCTGAGACTAGTAAGGAAAGCCCGTCGTGGCGGTAGACGACGGGCCCTAGATAGGAAGGAAGGGCGAGTGGAAGGGAGGAATGGAGAAGAGGAGGTAGAGAGAGAGAGACAGAGGTAGATAGGGGGGAAAGAGAGAAAAGGGGTGGAGACAGAGTGGGGTTAGTGGTAGTAATTTGGAAAGAAAGGAAGGGAGAAAGGAAGGAAGGAAGGAAGGA
>NW_015176007.1:510356-510741 GCF_001447785.1 Gekko japonicus
CAAAACAGTGATTTTGGGGTATATTTTCAGCCAGGATATACTCTAATGGACACCCCTGATGTTCATTTCTTTTCTGCAGATCACTCAGTGGCTCATTTCCCCCATCAGTCATATATCCTCCACCAACTCCTTTTGGTTCTGGGTCACCTAAGAAATATTTATTTATTTATTAGATATTTTAGTCGCCACCTACCCGAAGGCTCTCATGGAGACTTACAACATTAAAACCAATAAGGTAAAACAACATAAAAACAAATAACAGATATAAAATATTAACATTAAAATATTAAATTATTAAAATACGTTGCTATCACCATACCACTATTAAAACAGGCCAAATACATGGCTACCCTCCAAAGGCCAACATAAACAATTCGGCTTCGCG
>NW_015176007.1:514009-521280 GCF_001447785.1 Gekko japonicus
CTGAAAGCGTCCCTTACCGTATGTGGGGAAGATGGCCGCTCAGAAGAGCTGGCTCCGATGACTGGCTCCCTCCCCTCCCAGCCACCCAGCCAATGGCAGGGCAGGTTGGCTGAGGGAGCCAGTCATTGGAGGCAGCTCTCCTGAGTGGCATATTTTCCACCCATACACTAACGGGGCGCGTTTTAGAATTTTGGCAGCGACTACTCTTTTATATAAGGGAGAGATTGGATTAAAGCAGTTGGTAAAATCTGTGAATAGCAGTAAATTAGCATACAAAAACAAGAGTTAACAAACAGATGGGAGAACTCAGTTTGACTCCAGTGGTACCTCCAAGACCAACAAAGTTAAATTCTGGGTATAAGTGAGAGCTGAGAGATTAACATGTGTGGATGCACACAATTTAGATACTTATCCCAGAAATGGGTACTTTCACCCACCATGGTTGGATTGGAAAAGGGGAAATGTGAGATTAATTTCTGTTACTCCCAGACTTTCAGAATGTTTTGGGCCACTTTGGGTATGTCCAAGCAACCCAAAACAGTGATTTTGGGGTATATTTTCAGCCAGGATATACTCTAATGGACACCCCTGATGTTCATTTCTTTTCTGCAGATCACTTAGTGGCTCATTTCCCCCATTAGTCATATATCGTCCACCAACTCTTTTTGGTTCTGGGTCACCTAAGAAATATTTATTTATTTATTAGATATTTTAGTCGCCACTTACCCGAAGGCTCTCATGGAGACTTACAACATTAAAACCAATAAGGTAAAACAACATAAAAACAAATAACAAATATAAAATATTAACATTAAAATATTAAATTATTATGCTGCTATCACCATACCAGTATTAAAACAGCCCAAATATGTGGGTACCCTCCAAAGGCCAACATAAACAATTCGGCTTTGCATGATCTGCAAAAACTGAACGAGTCTGGCAGGGCACGGTAACATCCGAGAATGCACCCCACAGGGTAGGGGCCACAACTAAGAAGACTCATCTCCTGGTGACAGCTAACCCAGCCATCCTGAGGCCAGGCACCTGCAAAAGGCCCCTAGACAATAACCTATGGGAACGCGGGGGGTTGTAACGGGAGAGTCGGTCCCGTAGGTATGAGGGTCCCAGACCATTAAGGGCTTTAAAGGTTAAGACCAACACCTTGAATTGGATCCAGAGACTGATTGGTAGCCAGTGCAGCTGCCCAGAGCTGGAGTAACATGAGCTGGCCATGATGTTCCAGTCAGCAACTTGGCAACTGCATTCTGGACCATCTGCAGTTTCTGAATAATTTTCAAGGGTAGCCCTACAAAGAGGGAATTGCAGTAGTCCAATCTGGAGGTGACTGTTGCATGGATCAATATGGGAAGATCTGACCCAGACAAATGAGGAGCTAGCTGGCGGGCCTGGTGTAGGTGAAAAAATGCTGACGGTGTTACCATGGCTCAGAATTCAACCACATCCTGAGGCTCTTGACAGAGTCTACAGCGGTTGGATGGACACCATTGAGGTACCCTCCAGCTAGCATCTCGGTCTTTCCCAGCCACATGACCCCCATCTTTTGCTAATCCCTTCCTCTTTTTCCTTCCCTTTAACCAGGAGAGAAAGGTGATGTGGGTCCTACTGGCCCAAAAGGTAAGGAATTCTTGGGTTACACATGGCAATGCCTCCAATGATGCTGGTTTTGTGAAAGGATAGATCTAAAACTTGCCTAATAATATGGGAGCTTCTCTTGGAGGAAACCCAATTCCGAGGATGGTAGCTGACCTTTTCTTTGTGAATGTGATGATTCAGAATTATTGGATGATGTTTCACCAGTGGGTGCTAGCAGATGAGTGGGAGTCCTCTGGCTTCCTTGTTCAATATCCATGGAGGTAACCCAGGTCCGTAGCCAGGAGTTTTAAAGTCGGGGGGGGGGATTGAAATTTCTTAGGGGGCACTGGGTAGTCAAATTAATCCAGGGGAGAAGACCATGATGCCCTGGGCTGGATGGGAAGTCAAGGGGGCCTTGCCAGCAATTTGGGGGGCCTAGCCCCGAGATGCCCCACTGTAGTTACAGGCCAGAGGTAACCCATCCCGCCTGTGGGGAAGGGGCAGGTAGGGGCAGGTGTGGGGGAAAGGGGGGGAGAGGGGGGAGTTATGAGTTGTTATGAGAGAAAAGCCAATGGACAGCTCTGTGAGTCACCTGAGGTGCTGTGTGGTGCAGACCTCTCCAGCTCTGGCGATTTGATGTGGTGGAGAGATCAGCTGTTCTATAGGTGCCTCTTGGCCGCTATCTGTTCTGTACTTGCATGCCTGTAAATAAATCCAATATTACAAAGACGACATAAGACTGTTTAGTTTTGTTTGGCACTCCGTCACTGATTCTTATTGACCTTCTTTCCTGTTTTTGTGTCTATGTCTGTTTTGATTGTTTTGTATATATCTGTGTTTTTAAAATGTGTTAATGTTTTTATTGTTTGCTGCCTTGGAGTCCTGACTCTGCGGTTTTAAATGTTTCAAATAAATAAATAAGACTCTAGTCCTTTCTCCTCCAAAGGAACTCAACCCAGGCAGTGCTGACTATGGGGCTTCTAGCTGTTTGGAGATGTGGAGACTGCAAGTAAAATTATGTTTATGCTTTCATTGTCAGGGGACGAAGGAGAGCCAGGTCCCCCAGGAACATTAGGTGGTAAGCACCTCTGTCTTTTGTATTTACTACAATCTCGGGTTTACCGCACTTGTGATGCAAGTGAGTCAGCCAAGAACCCTTCAAATAGAATGAGTAGGTGGGGAAAAATCAGCAAAAGAAGTATTAGTAAACATGGAGAAATAGTAGTAGGAATGTAATTTTTGTTAGATTGAACAAAAATTTTAATCCCTGGGGATACATGGGAGCTGGTATTGTATTTTAAAATGCTGTGTTTATATTCTAAAATGGACCATTAGTTCCGAGTTCTGATGGGGGCTTTGGTTTTGTGTTTCTGAAATGTGGACCCGTTTACACACAAATTGCTGCAAGGCAAACTGCTTTTGAAACTGGGCAGCATTTCGATACAGCACCAGGACCTGCAGTTTGAGAAGCACAATTCCAAAGTCCCCAGACCATGCGGAACTAAAATTCCACGGCCCCCATTCATACTTTTATTTTTTGAGCTACAAATGTGTGAACTTCCCAGAGGCTGAAGCTGGTGTGACAGCACGGGGTCTTCTGAGTCCATCAACTATACACTGTGGTTTGGCAGGGGCTGAACACCCCCATGCAACTGTGGGCATTTCCGGGCAAGCGTGTAGTAGCCAGAGGTCCTGTTGGGCTATCCTCAATTGCTAGGAGTGGGTCTAAAGGGGAGAAAATGGATCATGCATCTGAGAAATAAACTCAATGGGCATGGTCCATTGGGGAGTTCTCCTGAGCAAGCCCTATCGAAATGAATGGGAAGGATTCTAGATGCTTTTCTGACTCTTGTGGACAAAATGCTAGAGAGTGAGTTGCAGGGTGGAAAACACGGTAGGGCAGAGGAGTTGTTTATTTCTAGTCTGATTTGCTTTCCTTCTCTTGCTGTGCCTTTTACACAGGAGAAAAAGGGCTGGATGACCTCCACTGCAGGCAGGGTAAGTGTTTCCCCAGAACCTCTTCACAGTCAAAAGTCACATCCGGTACGTCAGTGCATGCTCTGGACAGCAGAAGTGCCTTTGTTCTCTTGCCTCAGTTGACCAGCCCTTGTCGACTTCCAGCAGAAACCTTTTGTTGCCCCCAGCTTCCCCCCTGCCCAATATTGATTCAGCTAATAACAGATCAGAGAGTGTTATTTCTTTATTCTCAGCTGGCTGTCCCACAAAGCTAAAATCTGTGACTTGTTGTACAATTGCCATACACAAATATTGCTTTCCTCTTCCATCTAGGGGCAATGAACTGCAAAGAGCTCTTGGCCAAGGGGGTGATCCTGAGCGGCTGGTACACCATCTACCCCCAGGACTGTGTGCCACTGACCGTGCTGTGCGACATGCATACAGATGGAGGTGGCTGGATTGTAAGTTCCATTTGGGAGGAAAAGAACAGACTGGCCCCTTTTTTGTTCTTAGGAGCAGCTAAAAAGCTTCATGCACCTAACAAAATGCACCTTACAAATGGCCTATTCTGGATAGGATGTTGCTTGTAAGTTTAAAAGTTAGAGGCACTTTTTGATCCTGAGTTCCAGATGGAGGTGCAGATCTCCTCTGTGACACATTAATAAGCTTTTGCTATAGCCTTTTCTGAACAGGCACAATTTGGCTCCACTTGCCCATGCACGAACAAAAAGAAAGGAGGGGGGAAGAAAAAAAGAAGAAAAGAAAAAAGGGGGGGGTAAGGGAAAAAAAGAAAACTCAACCCAAAAAGCTGCTATGAATCCACAAGGGTTAATAAACATACAAAATTTATTTAGGTGTACACATTTTAAAAAACTTAAGACATTTAAAATATTCACAATCAGACCTAAAAAACTTCTCAACATTCATACATAGATGGGTTAGTGCTGTGCAACTGAACCAAACGCGTTTCGGCCCCAAAGGGCCTTCCTCAGTGGTCACAATCCAAAATACAAAGTTGACATACAGTCCAAAAAATATTTACATAAGATGTTAAATATATATGCAGTATAAGGCCAGATGTTATGTCCTTATATATTTATATGTATATTGTTGTTCTATAGGATAGGCCTCAGGTATGGCCAATTAAAGTCCACTAATAATTCCAAATCTGGTAGCATAAACTTGCGTGAGTTGACTGTATGTCACTCCATCCTGTACAAATTCTGGCAGATCTCCTCTGTGACACGTTAATAAGCTTTTGCTATAGCCTTTCCTGAACAGGCACAATTTGGCTCCACTTGTCCATGCTCCAATCACACCCAGATTGGATTGTTGCACTGTAATCTGGGTGAGGTTTCAGAGCTTCGATTGGTACATAATGCTGCAGCCAGATTACTGTTTGGGGCTGACTCTACATCACACCAATTGTGAAACAACTTCCTGAAGCCTATTTGCTTCCACATTCAATTCAAGATGCTGGTAATTACCTTTAAACAGTTTGGGGCTAGGATATTTAAAGGACAAACATCTCCCACAGATTCATGCCTGACAATTAAGATCTTTTGGACAGGCCTTTCCCATGTGCCTCCACCTGTGGAAGTAAGGTGGGTTGGGCCTTTTCTGTGGTGGCCCCTAGTTATGGAACTCTCTTCTAGTAAAGGTTTACTTGGAACCTAGCCATGCTAGTTTTGGTGCTAGGCTAAAACTCTCTTTTTCACTCAACTTTTAAACTTTTAACTGATGGCTTTTTATGAAGGGTTTTAATATCATGGTTTTAAGTTTGTGAGTTTTAGTCTTTTTTGTGTTTAATTTTCCTTTGCATGTTTGTGAGTTGCCTCATGAACCTGAAAAGATTTAGTCTGTGGGCTGTTCAATTTTGTGTAAATAAACAATGAATGAATGAAGAATGCAAACAGAATTAAATTTTTGCACTGCTTGTGTAGTGACTCCTTCATGCATTTCCATCTTTTTCATGAATTTGTGCAAAATACAGTGGGTTGCACACCCAAAGCAAAATCGGGGGGCTGGAAGAACTCTAGTCCACTACAGGAATAAGCTTGTGTTTCAAAGTAAAACTGGATGAAACACTGGAATATCCATGCCTGGATCCTTCTTTTTGCTAAATAGTAGCCTAAAGGGGCCTCTACTTTGGAGCTCCCGTTGACATGAATTTCCTGAGTTGACTTATGAAACCCACATTCCTTGCCTATTACTGAGACCCCATCTGCAACATGGTAAAACTATTAGTCTATCATAAATAGTGTCTGGAAAGATTATTGAGAATGTACGTGAATCCTTTAAAATAAGCTATATAAATATTAAGTATTTATCATGATTGGCTTTTTTCTTCTACAGCTTCTAGTATCATTTTAGAAAGCGAAGTTTGATTCATCACATTACTTGAACACATGAACACATGAAACTGCCCTATACTGAATCGGACCCTTGGTCCATCAAAATCAGTATTGTCTACTCAGACTGGCAGCGGCTCTCCAGGGTTTCAGGCAGGGGTCCTTCACATCACTTCCTACCTGATCTTTTTAATTGGAGATGCTGGGGATTGAGCCTGGGACTTTCTGCATGCCAAATAGATGCTCCGCCAATGAGCCACTTCTTTCCAAAAATGATGACTTTTCTTCCATCTCGATTGCATATTTATAAAATCAGCTTCATTTGACTGACACTATCATAATCTACTGTTCCTTAATTTTAAAAAGCTTTACGGGACTACATCACAGATTTCGTTTTCCCCAACTAATTTACATTTAAAGTTTCACTCTATTTTTGATATATACTATTGGTCAATTTCTGTTTAACCCTTGTGGTTATCAACATCCAGTGATGTCTTTGTTATCGCTGTATAGGGAAGATTTAGAGGGAAGATCTCAAATTAATCAGCTACTTTTCAACATCTGTGGGGCTTCTATTGACATTATTCTTCCCTGGATTCTATTTCACCGTATTGTTTATCTCACTAGAAATAAGGCCCGTTGTGGAAATAAATACAACGGGATCTAGAAAGAGGGTCTGGGAGAGTGCTCTGGTTTTGGGCAAACAGTGTCAGCTTCCTGTGGCGACCTCAGCAGGGTATAATGACAGAGTGCACTGTTTTCTCCAGAGGGAGTGATCTGTGCTACCTGAAGAGCATTTGTATTTTTGAGTTATCTGTAGCCCTCACCTGGAGAGTGGTAACAATTGTTACCCAGGCTCCACCCCTCAAATCTCCAGGAATTTCCATAGGTAAAGGTGGCAATGCACCAAACAGAGGGGGACAGAGAGGGGGGAAGAAGGTAAGAAGGGGGTTGGAGGGAGGGCTGCAGAAGCATATGCCGGCTTGTCTTGGTGTGCAGGCGGGAGAAGGGAGGGGGGGCTTTGAGAGCTTCTACCAGCCATCTCTCTTTGCTGCTGAGAAATGCGGAGTAGGGTCTTGGACAGGTTCTCCGTGGCGTTGGGCTTGCCCCGCGGCAGGAGAAGTGGCGAGTGGATAGAGGGGCTTGGGGGGCGTTGTTTGGAGTGGAGGGCTGGAGGCTTGGAGTTTGGGGATCATTCTCCTCTCTCCCGTATGATCTTCACAACAACCCTGTGAGGTATGTTAAGGTTGAAAGTGTGTGAATGGTCCATAATCCCCCAGGCAGATTTTAAAACATGAACCTGGGACCTGCACACCATCTGTGGCAGTAATGGGGTGACTGCTGGCACCTTTTCCTATCATTTTTTGCCTT
>NW_015176007.1:521541-531313 GCF_001447785.1 Gekko japonicus
GGGCGGCCGGAGCCTCCATTTTGTGGAGGCAGGAGGGGGCGAGGCGGGCGAGCGGAGGCTGCCGCCATCGCCATCGCCCATGTTTGAGTGACGCGGTTGCCCAGAGCCGCCACTCGCCGGTCCTGGAGTGTGTGAGGGGGAGTGAGGCGATCGCCCGAAGGCCGGTCGCCAGGCCGGGATTGCGGGCGGGGGCAAGGTGGGCGAGCGGAGGCTGCCGCCATCGCCCATGTTTGAGTGTGCGCTGGGGAAGGCAGCTCACCGAATCAATAGTGCCCTCATAATCCTCTTCATCGAGCAAAATGAAAATGGCGTCCGGTGAGGTACACAGTGGCAGCAGTTGTGGTGTGGGCGGGACCCGGGCTTTGCCTTCTGATTGGGGGCGGTATATGCTGAGGAGCAGTTCCATCAGCCATACACTAAGGGAGTGCATTTTAGAATTAGAACGTTGGCACCCACTACTCTTTTATAATAAGGGAGAGATTATGTTATATGTGATGTGAGAAACATCCAGGAAATAAATCACAGTATCTATACAGATTTGCTCTTTCTGATGTGAAAAAATTGCTTATTGTCCTTGCCACAGAACAATCTTTAGAACAGATTACTGAAGAACTTGACACAACCCCCTCCGTCAACACTTGTCTATACTTCTCCCAAATCTCTACAAATAGATCACACTGCAGTCCTCTCACATTTGACCCTATCTGTCTTGTTCCAAATTATTCCGTCTCGCAAAAGTATAGTTGTATCTAATTGTTCTATAGACCAGCTGTAACTTTTATCTGAAGATTCCTACCTGTGGAAGAGTACAGCTAATACCATTCCAAGGATTTGTAGGGTGTGTGTTTACATTGGGGACACAGTACAATCCTAAACAGAGAGATGCCCTTTTAAATCAATTTAAATTAATGGTTATAGGATTGCACTGTGATTCTCTTTTGAACATTTACGATGGTGCTGTTCCCTCAATCATTGTGGTCTGGACAGAAAAGGGAACTTTAAACTTCTCTTCTTTCTCCACAGCCTTGAGAGAGTGGCAAAAGCCACTGTGGCATGATGTAGAACAATTGTGGGCATGGCAAGGAGAGTGTCTGTTAACATTCATTCCCTCCTCTGATACCACATCTCCCCTATCCCGGGACCCCCTGTTATTTTTCATGCCATGGATAGAAGAAGATCAAACAGAGAAGTCCTCTTTCTTCCTTGCAGGTATTCCAGAGACGGACCTATGGCTCTGTGGATTTTTACCGGGACTGGAACTCTTACAAGAGAGGATTTGGAAGGCAACTCACTGATTTCTGGCTGGGGAATGACAACATTCACCAATTGACCTCACTAGGTAAAGTGTATCCTGACAGGAGTTTTCACTTTTGCTACAATCACCACTCAGTTGTTCTGCATGTTTGTTTATAAATTAAAGAATAAATCCTAAATGGCCGAGTGAATGATGAGCATTCATCGATATGATTTAAGACCCACAGCTGAGCATCAGCTAAAGAGGGGGGAAAGGAAACCTATAGTGGCAGGAGAAATTGGCCTGATCAAGCCCCTAGTTGCTTATAGAAACCAAAATGGGGGCAATGTTAGGTTTGGGGAGATGGGTTTCATGAGACATGCATCCCCATAACCCAATTCCCCATATAGCATAGGGAAAGGGAGGTAAACGCTCCCTGTGCTTTATCAGTCTTGTTGGTAGCTAAATGACAAACCTAGGCCCAAACCTCAACAGTTCGTCTATCGGACAAATTGCTGAGGTTCAGAACTGGGTGTTCCTCCAGTCAGAGAACTCAGAAGTCTCATTATAGCATTGTGTAGACAGGATTTCACAGCTGGGTTTCCAGCCTCCAGGCAGTGGCTGAGATCTCCTGGGATTACAACTGATCTCCAGGTGACAGAGATCAGTTCACCTGGAGAAAATGGCTGCCCCATTGAAGTCCCTCCCCCCAACTCCGCCCTCCTGCGTTCACACATTAAGAAGCAGAATAGAAGAAATTATGGGATGGGGAAGAACGAGCTAGGAAAACAGCACCTTCTTGGAAGGGTGGTGGGCAAAGTCAAAAAAAGATTCTGCCTTAATAAAAACACTCATCTCCTTTCAGTGGGTGTGTACTCAAAATAATTTCGTGTTAGTTTTGAATCCAGATTTCAGGGTGGTATACTTAATGTTATCTCAAAGTTTCTGACCCTTGTTACTGTTAAGGAATTTAACTGTTTCCAAAATACAGGACCATTTTTCTAATCCCCCCCTTCCCCCACAGTAGCTGTAAGAGCAGGGAGGGGGATGGGGGGAACACCCTGCCAAATGTCTGTTAGGAGTAGGTTGCCAGGTCCCCCGGGGGGGGGGGAGAACCCCCTCGATCAGCCCCTTCCCCGCCGGCCCGGATCGGGCCGCCGGAGGGAACTCCACCCCCAAAGTGCCGGGCATGCGGAGATGCGCCCAGCGTGATGACATCACCCTTCCTGGCTTATTAAAGTGTCACTTATTAAAGCTGGCCACGAAGGGTTCTGAGGTGCTTATCAACATGTCCCTCTCTGAGGGGCAATTCCCGGGTGCACTCAAAGAAGCGATGGTCTTTCCTCTTCTGAAAAAAACCATCTCTGGATCCGGCCATATTGGCCAACTATCAGCCAGTTTCCAATTTGCCCTATTTGGGCAAATTAATCGAGAGGGCGGTGGCGACACAGTTGCAGGGCTTTCTGGATTACGCTTCCGTATTACATCCCTTCCAGTCCGGCTTCTACCCGGGACACGGGACGGAGACAGCACTGGTCGCTCTGACGGATGACCTCCGGAGGCATCTGGATCGGGGCGGGGTGGCGGTACTGCTGTTGTTAGATTTGTCGGCCCCGTTTGACACGGTCGACCATCAGCTGCTGACCCACCACCTCACCAACATGGGGATCCAGGGGCTGGCCTTGCAATGGCTTGCTTCCTTTCTCCAGGGTCGGGGACAAAGGGTGGTGCAAGGGGAACAGCAGTCCAGGAGACACCCACGGGAATGTAGTGTGCCTCAAGGGGCAGTGTTGTCACTGATGTTGTTTAACATCTATATGCGCCCTCTTACCCAGATTGCCCGGAGGCATGGGCTGGATTGCCATCTGATGTTGGATGGCCATTCGGACTCCAGACTGGAATATCTGGACCGGGCTTTGCAAGCCGTAGCTGGTTGGCTCAGGCTAAGCCAGCTGAGACTGAATTCAGCGAAGATGGAGGTCCTGCGCCTGAGTCGGAGCGGTTCGGGGGTGGGATTCCCGCTCCTGACCTTCGGTGGGGCACCATTGGTGCCAGCGTCAGAGGTTAGGAGTTTGGGAGTGCTCCTGGATGCTTCCTTAACAATGGAGGCCCAGGTAGCAGCCACTGCAAAGTCGGCCTTTTACCACCTTTGGCTGATTCAGCAGTTGGCTCCCTTCCTCGGCTGTGATGACCTGGCTACATGCGATGATTACCTCGAGACTAGACTACTGTAACGCTCTCTATGTGGGGCTGCCCTTGTCGCAAAACCGGAGGCTGCAGCTAGTGCAGAACGCCATGGCCAGGCTGGTGATGGGCCTCCCTAAATGGGAGCATATCCAGCCTGTGCTGAAGGCATTGCACTGGCTGCCAATAGCATACTGAATCTGCTTCAAGGTGCTGGTATTGACCTTTAAAGCCCTATATGGCCAGGGTCCAACATACCTGCGGGACCGTGTTTCCCCATATATACCCAAGCAAGCACTATGGTCAGGAACACAACATCGATTGACTGTTCCTGACCCTAAGGATGCCAGGCTTGCGTCCACCAGGGCCAGGGCCTTTTCAGTGGCGGCTCCACACTGGTGGAATGAGCTCCCGGAAGAGATCAGGGCCATGTGGGATCTTCTGCAGTTCCACAGGGCCTGCAAGATGGAGCTCTTCCACCAGGCTTTCAATTAGGAGCCGCCACTCCACCACCACCACCACCACCACCACCAACATCTGTGGTTTTGGGTTGGCTCTGGTCCTGGGGAGGGTTTGTGTTATAAATTTGCCGATAAAATTGTTAGTACGCCATCTGAATCATTCAATGATTACCATCAAAGAGTACCATCACTAGCACTTTAATTGTTAATTGTTGGACTGTTTTTAATGCTTAATGTTGTTGTTGTAAGTTTAAATTTTGTACATGGTTTTTATGGTACAGGGTACCAATTACTGTAAGCCGCCCTGAGGCTGCTTGCGGGGAGGGCGGGGTATAAATCAAAATAATAAATAAATAAATCACCCGGAAGTGATGTTATCATGCCAGGTACGTTGCAGGGGGGATGCTCTAGCATTCGAGGGAAAACTCTATGGTTTTCCCTCGAATGATAGTGGCCCCAGCCCCAATGTGCCCAACATAATGCCGTAACTTCTGGAAAGGGCCCAGGACTCCCCCGCTATTATCCAGGTAAGACTTAGCAACCCTAGTTAGGAGGCATTTGCTGCCCCTGACAGTCGATGCTTCCTAACAAATGATAGCTGAGTGGACAGATGCCAAGTCTATAGTTCATTGGAAATGGCGCAGTTATTTCCTGTGGGATGTTGGAAGGCTATGTCCATCCATAGGAAATAATGGATGGGTGGAGTGTTTCCTATGGGTAGACCTGGCCTCTTCATGGCCCATAGGAAATAATAGCCCCATTACATCCCATGGCAAGCAGACATGGTCTCTATCAGTTGTTAGTTTTGGCAAACAGCTGATAGCTGTTTGGAAGGGAACCTGGAAAATGGCTGGTGGCATCAGTTGTTAGGTGGTGCTACTAGTCCCTTTAAAACTTAAACTAACAACAGTTTGGTGGACCAGTTCCCCCCGCCCCCAATTCCTGTGCCTCCCTGGAATTTTTCAGTACTCCTAGAATTTTGGCAGTGTTTTGGGTCATTTCGGATGACCCCAAACTGACCCCAAAGAGCTAATTTGGCGTTTAATTCTAGCTTCAATATATCCAAATGTACACCCCTAATGCCAAATGCAGCCATATATAAGAACATAAGAGCCCTGCTGGATCAGACCATTAGTCCATCTAGTCCAGCATCCTGTCTCATACAGTGGCCAA
This sequence comes from Gekko japonicus, assembly GCF_001447785.1. NCBI lineage: Eukaryota > Metazoa > Chordata > Lepidosauria > Squamata > Gekkonidae > Gekko > Gekko japonicus. Next base: position 526,594 of record NW_015176007.1, read on the forward strand.
CCAGTTCCTCTGGAGGGCCAATAACAGGGCACAGAGACCAAGACCTCCCCCTGATGTTGCCTGCTGATAGTGGGATTCATAGGTTTAGGCCCTCTGGGTGTGGAGGTTCCCTTATAGCCAAATAGATCTATCCTCCATGAATCTGTCAAATCCCCTTTTAAAGCTATCTGTTCCTGGGGCCATCACAACATCCTCTATATATTTTGTTATAGGCAATTCAGTAATGTGTCACTATTAACAATGGTCAGCCAAATGCTTCAGGAATGGCTCAAGACATAACCATTGCATAAGATGCCATTCCAATGGAAAAGTTTCAGCAGTAAGACTAAGATGTTTCCCAAATCTTCTTCTTTCACAGCCGTTTCTAAGAAATGTTCAACAATATTCCACCCATTTTTTTCTTTTGTTTCTGGGGTTCAATTTAAAAATTCCACTTGGACAGGAATCTGTTGTTTTGGAAGACAGGAAACAGTGCTGCTTAATACAAAATTTCTTAGATCCTGAAAAATAACCTGGGTCAGCATAATTAGATTTTAATATAAGCCCCGGTCACACAGGCTAGAAAACATGGGGGGGGGAGGCATGGCTGTTCGCCCCAAACCAAAATAAAGCGCGGTAGCCTGATCACACGGTCCCCTGAGTCTCCGTGCTTCAGCTGTTAGCTGGCGATCACACGGCGATGCTGCAGCATGGCAAAGAACCGGTGCGGTGCGATCACACAAGCATTTCGCATTTGTGCGCATGTGCAGTTCTGCGGAGCAGCACTGCTTTCAGTTTCATGTTTGTGCACATGTGCTTACGAAAAACATCTGGTTTGCGACAGGATGTGGACAGGCACCGGATGCCACAGGATACTAGCGCTCCCATGCTCAGACGCCCGCCTTTGCTGTGCATTTTCTGAATCGTAGTGCACTTTCCTTGCTACTTTTTAACTCCACATCTTCAGCGGGATGCCACGGTTTGGTCACAGGTGCGCTACGCTTTCCAGATGTAGCAGTGTGATTGTGCCCCGAAAATCTGCCCAACATTCATGCCTTTCACGCGGCAAATTTTCCATGTGACCGGGGCAATAGTTATGTTAAAATGAAGTTGCCATGCTGAAGACACGGATGATAGGCAGATTTTCTGGGCACGATCACACCACAACATCTGGGAAGCATAGTGCACCCGTGGCTAACCTGTGGCTTGTTACCAAAGATGCGGAGTAAAAAACCACCACATATGATGTACTAGTTTCCGGAAAACGCGGGGCAAGGGCGGGCATCTGATCGCGGTTCTGCTGGAAACTTGTAGCATCCGGTGCCCGCCCATGTCCTGTTGCAAACCAGATGTGTGTTTTTTAAGTCTCCACAGGATGTGCACAAACGATTATGCACATGTGCAAACTAAGGTGAGACAAAAAAAAATCCCGTTTGCCACGGAAGCGGCGCAGCGCGATTGCCGGTGTGAACACGCCGTGCTGCTTCTTTGCAAACTAGCCATGTGATCAGAACCTAACGGCCTAACCACAGAACCTCAACAGGATGTCTGATCGGGCTGCCGCACGTTACTTTGTTCCGGGGCAAACAGTCACGCTCCCCCCCCCCCGCATTTTCCGGCCCATGTGACCGGGGCCTATGTAATTTAATTTTTTGTAAAGTAAGATGAGAGATTGTTTTTGCAGTTCCCTGTTAGACACCTCTGTTTTCCAAAGGATTGTGGGTACAGTCCATGGAGCAATCTTCCTTGAACTGGTACTGCTGAAAAACAGTGTGCGTGGTACACAAGCAGAGTTATACACCAGTGAGCAATCCCATGCTTATTTCAGCAAATCTTGTGTGAAAGGTTTGTGATAGATTGTGACTGGGTCAGATCCTTGTTGTGTTTGTGGAATTGACGGAGTTCTTATTGCAGCCTCTAAATGTAGCGACATAATTATTTCTGTTTTGAATAGGAGAAAATGAGCTGCGCATTGATCTCACTGATTTTGACAACAGACACACTATGGCCAAATATGAGACCTTCAACATTTCAGGAGAGGCAGATCAGTACAGGCTGACACTTGGAGCCTTCCTTGAGGGCACTGCAGGTATGTGGCTGGGGACCTTCTGGACGGCCTCTATGGTCGGAAGAGAAAACCATAACCATGGAAGGAGAAGGAGAAGAGAGTGTTGCAGCTGCCTTCCCAACTGCAACCAGTCTATACTAAATAGGTCAAACTGTCCTCAAAACCAAGGTGGAGATGGCCATAGAAGAGCTAAAGTGAAGGGGGAGAAGGACAGTTTTGTGTAGGCTTAGGGTGCATTCAGATCTCTCTCTCTCTCTCTCTCTCTCTCTCACTCACACACACACACACACACAAAACCCCATTTATCTGTACAGGTACAAACCTGGTTAAATTTAAGCTTGTGTGCTCCATATTTCCTTCTCTTCTACCCTCCCCTCATGTATAGAAATGCAGAAACATAGAGGTGGAAGGAACCTCAAGGGTCCTCGAGTCCTACAGCACAGGAAATTCACAACTACCTCCACCCACACTCCCCAGTGACCCTTGCTCTATGCCCAGAGAAAGGCAAAAAACCTCCAAGATCTCTAGCCAGTCTGGCCTGGAGAAAAATTCCTTCCTGACCCTAAAGTGGCCATTAGCATCACCTTAGGCCTGTAAGAATGGGCCATGAGAGCCAAGCACTGACTCATCCCTTCCTGCTCTACTTCTAACAATCTGCCCAAACTCTTGAAAAAACCATCTCTGGATCCGGCCGAATTGGCCAACTATTAGCCGGTTTCCAATTTGCCCTATTTGGGCAAATTAATAGAGAGGATGGTGGCAATACAATTGCAGAACTTTCTGGATGATTCTTCCATTCTTGATCCCTACCAGTCTGGTTTCCGTCCGGGCTACGGGACAGAGATGGCACTGGTCGCCCTCACAGATGACCTCTGGAGGCATCTGGATCAGGGCGGGACAGTGGTGCTGCTGTTGCTGGACCTGTTGGCAGCGTTCAACATGGTAGATTATCAGCTGCTTGCCCGCCACCTCGCCGACATGGGGATTCAGGGACTTGCTTTACAGTGGCTTTTCTCCAGGGTCGGGGACAAAGGGTGGCTCTTGGAGAGAAACTATCTCGAAGGCACCCACTAGTTTGTGGGGTGCCACAAGGGGCGGTACTCTCCCCGATGTTATTTAACATCTGTATGCGCCCCCTTGCCCAGATTGCATGGAGGCATGGACTGGGTTGTCACCAATATGCGGATGACACCCAGCTCTATCTGTTGTTGGGCGGCTGGTCGGGCCCTTGCCCCGGAAGACCTGGACCGGGTGCTTCAGGATGTGGCGGGATGGCTGAGACTGAGCCGATTGAAATTGAATCCGATGAAGACGGAGGTCCTATGCCTGAATCGGAGCGGTTCCAGGGTGGGAATCCCATTGCTGGCCTTCGATGGGGTGCCATTGGTGTCAGCGTCGTGGGTCCAGAGTTTGGGAGTGCTCCTGGATGCCTCCTTAACAATAGAGGCCCAGGTAGCAGCCACTGCCAAGGCAGCCTTCTAGCATCTTCGGCTGATCAGGCACTTGGTTTCCTTCCTCGAGCGCAAAGATCTGGCGTCAGTGATCCATGCTATGGTCACCTCGGGGTTGGATTACTGTAATGCTCTCTACATGGGGCTGCCCTTGGGGCAACTTCGGAAGCTGCATCTGGTGCAAAATGCGGCGGCCAGGCTGCTGATGGGTCTCCCGATACAGGAGCACATCCAACCTGTGCTAAAGGCGTTGGACTGGCTGCCAATAGCTTTCCGGAACCGCTTCAAGGTGCTGGTTTTGACCTTTAAAGCCCTATATGGTCAGGGACCTGTCTACCTGAGGGACCGTCTTTCCCCATATTTCCCCAGAGAGCACTGAGATCTGGGACACAACATCGCCTGAGATCTGGGACACAACATCGCATGCAGTTCTGGGCACCACACCTTAAAAAGGATATTATAGCTTTGGAAAAAGTGCAGAAAAGGGCAACTCGAATGATAAAAGGGTTGGAACACTTTCCCTATGAGGAAAGGTTAAAGCGCTTAAGGCTCTTTAGCTTGGAGAAAAGACGACTGAGGGGTGACATGATCGAGGTTTATAAGATTATGCATGGGAAAGAGCAGGTAAAGAAAGAGGTACTTTTCTCCCTTTCTCACAATACAAGAACTCGTGGGCACTCCATGAAACTGCAGAGCGGTCGGGTTAGAACGGATAAAAGGAAGTACTTCTTCACCCAAAGAGTGATTAACACATGGAATTCACTGCCACAGGAAGTGGTGGGAGCTACAAGCATGGACGGCTTCAAAAGGGAATTAGATAAGCATATGGAGCAGAGGTCCATCAGTGGCTATTAGCCACAAGGTATAGCTAGGGGCTCTGGGGCAAGTGATGCTCTGTCATCTTGGTGCTTGGGGGGGGGGGGTCAACAGTGGGAGGGCTTCTAATGTCCTGGCCCCACTGCTGGACCTCCTGATGGCACTGGTATTTCTGGCCACTGTGTGACACAGAGTGTTGGACTGGATGGGCCTTTGGCCTGATCCAACATTGGCGTCTCTTATGTTCTTATGTTCTTAAACCACTAGGCCATTCAGGTTTGACCCAGAGCATATCACTGATGAATATACAGTGGAGGTGAACAATAGGTTTGACTAGATTTGATAGACAGAGTGCCTGAAGAAGTATGGATGGAGGTTTATGACATTGTACAGGAGGCAGCAATCA
>NW_015176007.1:532416-557095 GCF_001447785.1 Gekko japonicus
CCTTTTTGTTTAATGTATCCTGAGCATTTGCAAAAAAGTTCTCCCATGCAGAATTAAGTGCCTTATTTAGTTCTTTTTGCAGGGATTCTTGGAAACGTTCAGACTTAGTTTCATTCAATATTGCCTCCTTTATCCTTTTAGAAATGTCCGCCTCCATTTTGTTCTGGCTCCTTACAGCATTTTATTTCTCTTATTCAACTCCAATGAACAGAGACCCTCTCCGTACTTCATTTATAGTGGTATTACGTCCAGCAGAAATTATCTCTTGCCCCAGCAAATGTCTTAAACTCGGTCCCCAACGCATTCCCCGGCCGCTTCTCTTTACCAGTGCGGGGAAATCATCAAAAGGGGTATTTTTATTTCATCCAGGTTGTAGCGTATAAACTCCAGAGGAAAAGGATCGATAACTGACTCACCATTGTGTTACACCCAACACCACCAATAACGTAGAAGGTTTAAAAGCACGGCTGGCTGCTGCTACTAGGAAAACCCGGCAGCCATGTTTCCTGCTGCCCGACGCTCCTGCTTCGAGGCAAGCCGGTCTCGCCCCCGCCCTTGCCATGGGAACGGGGGGGCCGGCCAAGCCTCCTGCACCCGCTCTCCCCCCAGGAGAGACGAGCAGAGCTCCCCCGAACCTCGGGGGGCTCCGAAAAAGCGTGCGGGAGACGGGCGTTCTCGGGAGCTCCGAGAAACGTGTCCGAACGCAGCGCCGCAGCGCCGGAAGTCAATCTATGTTGGTTTTATTAATGCTGTGAGCTGCCCTCAGCCACTTAGGCGGAAGGGCGGGATAAAAGTTGGATGAATGAATGAATAAACAAACAAAACAAAACAAACAAACAAACTCACAGAATTAGCTTTGCTGTCAGATGGCCATCTAGGCTCTGCTTAAAAACCTCCAAAGAAGGAGAGCCCAGCACCTTCCAAGAAAGCTTGTTCCACTGAGGAACCGCTCAAACTGTCAGGAAGTTCGAGGTTCTTCCTAATATTTAGTCAAAAATTCTTTTGAATTACTTTCAATCCATTGGTTCTGGTCTGAACATTTGGGGCAACAACTTGGCTCCATCCTCTATATGGCAGCCCTTCAATACTTGAAACCTCTCGGTTGTCTCCTCTCCATGCTAAACAAACCCAGCTCCTTCCAAACTTTCCTCATAGGACCCCTCACCATCTTTGTTGCCCTCCTCTGGACACACTCCAGCTTGTCAACATCCTTCTTAAACTGTGGTGCCCAAAACAACACAGTATTCCAAGTGAGGTCTAACCAGATCAGAGTAAAGCGATACCATCACTTTGTGTGACCTGGATACTGTACTTCTGTTGATACAGCCCCAAATTGCCTTTGCCTTTTTAGCTACCACATCACACTGCTGACTCATCTTCTGAGTGTGGTCTACTAAGACCCCTAGATCCTTTTTGCAAGTACTTCTGCCAAGACAACTGTCTCCCCCATATTTCCCTGCCTAAATGTAGAACACTGTGATTGCTGAAGACTGAAGTTTTCAGCTAACTCCAATGAGTTGTAGTGTTGGCACGTGAATGCCTGGACTTTTTAGGCTTACTTTCCTTCACAATAACTGGGATTATTAACCAGGATTCAGTAGTGGTTAAAAATCCTACTTACGGATGGGCATCCACATGATGTTGTGTATCAACAGTTTCTTTTTAGTCTTTCCTTGTCCTTGATATGCTGTTTCCTGCTTTACTCTAATCTTTTAAGAAAGAACATGGCCCAAGTGCATTATCACGCCATCTGGATAGGAATGCGCTCCTTTTCAACAGCCCTTCTCCCCCCCACCCATCCCCACACATCAGCACCGTTTTCCTGCTGTCAGCTTCTTGCAGGTGCCATTTTCTTTGCTGTGCCACACTGCACCACTGGAGGGCTTTTGAAAAGAAATGGCTAATTGTTCTAGTGCAATAATGTTAATACTAAAATGCTATAGCAATTACATTTTTTAAACCCTCAAAAAGCAGTCAAGCGTTGCATTTGGGAAAATTGTGCAGAAAACCCCATGTGGAATGTTCCATTACCAATGCAAATTCCTCTGCATTTGAAGCAGCTATGAAAGCAATATGGAGAATCCTCACTATGGCCCCATTCACATGCTGAATTTGCCGTGGGAGAGCCATGAATGCTGGGCGGATTTTCAGGGTGCAATCACACTGCAACATCTGGCAAGCTTAGTGCACCCGTGGCCAACCCATGGCATGCCGCCGAAGCTGCGCAGTTAAAAAGTATCTCAACAAATGTACTAGCAAATGGTTTGCCACGGGCTGCCAATGGAATCGTTCTGTGTGATCGCGCCAGCGCGCGGCTTTCCCCCTGGCTGTCCTCCTTGATGCGCACGCACTGACGGATGAAACCGTCGTGCGCTGCCGTCATGTCTGATTGCATTCTGGTGGGTCTAATTGTGCCGGCGTGAAGAGCCACGCCTCCCCCCACCCGCGTTATCTGGTCTGTGTGACCGGGGCCTATGTAGAAATAGTTTGGGTATGACTCTGCCTCCAGTTATGGGCCAAGTATTTGGACTTTACTGCTAACTGGAATTAACTGAACTTCCATCGTGAGTCTTGGCATAGGGGAAGAAGGAAGGTACATATGAGCCTGATCTTAACCAGATACATGCTGGAGTTGGTTGTGATATCTGAACTGAATTTGTAGTAAGGAATGGACTGTCCATAAAGAAGGTCATGCTTCGGAAAATCTATTAAGTATTCTCATTCTAAAAAATACATCCTCTATCCCAACTTGATCAGCCTGTATTTACACTCCCCTAAGGGGCCTTGATCAAGACCTTGATCATTGTGTCCCTCCAGGCAGCACTTTCAGATTGCTCCAGACGTTATGTTTTTGTGTGTGGAATGAGTCCAGATAACTACCACCCCCTCATCAAATTAAGAGAAACCAGATGATATTCAAACCCGTGTGAACAAACTCCAGATGACTGGGATCTAAATATATATTGGATGGCCTTGAACCAGAGGTGATGTACAAGTTCTTTGGGAGCTGATCTATGCAAATAACTCCTAGATTCTGCACTGGTCCTGTAATGGACATGTATGTATGTGTGAACCAGTCTGCAGTCTACCCCCCTAAACTAGAATTTAATCTGTCATTTGCAGGTGATTCACTCACTTCCCACAACAACATGCCTTTCTCCACCAAAGACAGACAGCAGGATCCTGGCAACAATAACTGTGCAGTGACTTACAAAGGAGGTTGGTGGTACAACAGCTGCCACCACAGCAACCTCAATGGGATGTACTGGCTTGGGTCTCACTCCTCTTTTGCTGATGGTGTGAACTGGCATTCTGGCAGAGGGTACAACTATTCCTACAAACGCTCGGAAATGAAATTCAGGCCCCGGGAATAGTCACAATTGGTGAGAGACAGCTGTCTCTTCAATTGCATTTGAGTAGAGACAGTTTCCCTATTTCCAAGCCAGGATTAGGGAATGCAAAGGAGACACTTTACAAATCCTCTGTTTTAATAGTGCTTCTACCACAGGCTAATGAATACAGTGGCAAAAGGTTCAGTTGGGATTTTCTGACCCTGAGATGCGAATGTCTTGAGCCAGCAGGAATATTCCACCCAAGCCAACATCTTCACATGTTAGTTCATACGGACACATATCTCTAGTATGCCTGCTGAGCAGAAATGTACAATTCTTCGATAATATAAGGATTTTGGTTTATTATTCTGGCAGCATTCACAACAAAGTTAAATAAAATCATTATATCGTAATGTGTGCACTCTAGAACTTTGAAGTCTTGTGTCGTTTTGTATCCATCGCAACCATGAGGAATGGGGGATATTTGTGAGATGAGCTTGCATCTGGAGAGTGGGGGGGATTGAATGTCCATGCAGCAGAAACAACATTGAGAGCCAGTACTGATGTTCAGGTAACACACTTGACAGATCAGGAATATTTTAAGTCTTACTGTTGAAGTAGAACCTTAAGAAAGCTACATAAACTATGCTGTGAGTTGCAAAACTGAAGCCTCCAGCCAATGATGATTCTCCAGAACACAGGTATCAAACAAGCAGCCTGCAGGCTGGATCAGGCCCCCAGAGGGCTTCTATCAGGCCCACAGTGGAACTGGCTGTCTCCTGCTTCTTCTTCCAGTTCTGCTGCTGCATCATAGCTTGCTTTTCCAGACTCTCTCAATTGCTCAGGAGACATAGATAGGCAAGCTTCTGATCCCTTCTCCGACTGAGGCTCCTCCCCTTCCTCCTCCCAGGCGGGGGGAGGGAATGAGCCAGAGCTTGCTTTCTGGCCAGGCTGCCTCAATTGTACAGGAAAGAAAAGCAAGCCTTTCTTCCCCTTCATTGGCTGAAGCTCCTCCCCGAAGGGAGGGAGAGAAGGAGGGAGAGCTTGCTTTGTTTTGCTGCCTCAACCACAGGGGAGAAATACAAAAAGCCTTTAAGACCAACAAAGTTTTATCCAAGGTATGAGCTTTTGTGTGTCTTGCTACAGTGTGTGTGTGTTTTGTTGGGCTTCTTATGCTGTGGCTCTCCTGGGTGCAACTGGGTTCCCTCCCCCTTTTCACTGTATTCATGCCCTCATGATCCAATCTTTCTCAGTAGGAAAGACATGTGAACTATTTAGATAAGGAATGACAACTAGCCAGTGAGGTGGATTAGGCTGAGCATGTGTGTCCAGACCAAGTGCATTTCTTTTGGGGATTTTGAATTTTGGCTTCCCAGATAGTAGGCTGATACTGACCACTGAGGAAGACTAGTTCTGTGTCAAAACTGGGTTCCAGATGCCAGTCCCCCCAATATAGTTCGTACGCATCCCAAAATGTTTACAGCACAGTCAGGTGGCCCCTGCGTGAGAACTATTACAAGGTAGCACTAACCAAGCAAAGCAGACAGCCATACACAGCCACTCCCCCACCCCCAGTTCCCATCAGAGACAATAAATAGGAATGGAAAGGAACAAGGTTACATAAGAACTGTAGATGTACATGTGAATCCATATGGAAATACATGACAAGCGAGGTCTGAGCTTTACATTCTGCCCCTCCCAAGACCTCCCTTCAGCTCCCGGGCTTGTGTGGGCGTGTTCTAGGGAAAGCATGAATTAACTGTTTGGCCCAAACATGATTTTCCCAAACCCACTCATTATGACTTGGATCAAAATCACTCAATTTGATCAAATAGTATAACCAGTCCCTCTTGACAGAGTCCAAGGTGTCCTCCATCATTTGATGAGTTCCCCATCCACCCTCAGAGGAGGTGGGGCTGGAGGTCGAGGTCTCCACGTCGAAGGTCCAGGATCCTTCTTCAGCAGACTAAAATGAAAAACAGGAAGTTCTTAGGCAAGTCCAATTTAACAGCCACTTTGTTAATGACATGTAATACTTTAAAAGGTCCCACATATTTCCACCTTAGCTTTTTCCCAGGTTGCAAGCCCTTTAGATTCTTTGTGGACACATAGAGTCCCCAGGTTGTAAATCCCATTCTGGTGACCTTCCTTTGTCAGCCTGGGCTTTGTAATTGTCTTTGGCTTTAACTAGAGTCTTTTGAATTAAGGTCCATTGCTGAACCAAGTCAGACCACCACACTTCCAAGTCCCTGGGTCCGGTTGGTTCAGATACAATTGTAGGGAGGGCCCCCCCCTCGTACCCCTGCACCATCTTAAATGGGGTCGCCCCGGTGGAGCTGTGCACCGAGTTATAGCTGTATTCCACGTACGGCAACAGATCAAGCCAGTTGTCCTGTTGATAGTTAATAAAACATCTTTGGAATTGCTCCAACACCTGATTGGTAAGTTGCGATTGGCTGTCCATCTCGGGGAGGAATTTGCATTCTGGGTTGCCAAAGCTTGTAGCGTTTGGTGGAAGCCAGCCCCCCTGTTTTGTTTTAGCCTTGTACTAATCCTTAAATAAACTGTTAATTAAGGTTAAGAGAACTTTCAGTGTGAGTGTGAGCTTTGGGTCTGCACCTCAGGCAGTGCCCAGTTTCTCTTTCTGCACCTTTCCACGGCCTTTGGTAAGGGGCCATACACCGAGACATAGAACTGAGATTTCAGTGGGTGACATACATGTTGACACGTGCCGCGCCATTCCCACAACTGGGGGGGGGGGTTTGGGGAGGGGAAGGACCTCAGCAAGGTAGCGCCATAGAGTTCACCCAAGGGTTGCCATGTCCCCCAGTAGGGTGGGGATCCCCTCATTTCCAGCTCTCCCCACCCCCCATTACCTCCGTGGGGAGGGAAGACAGAAATAAACACGATGTCAGGGGGTGACGTTCTGGTTTTTGGGCAAAACTCTATGGTTAGAACCTAATTCTACTGAAAAGTACTGAGACTTACTAGCGATTTCAGCTCTCATACTTTATTTCAGCTCAGAACAAGACAAGTTTCCCCGGTTCACAGGCCGGTTTATATGTGCAACAATCCCACTCCCCAAACACCCCCCCACACACTAGTGACTGGCTATTTACAGTGGTTGAGAGTTCCATGGGCTCTCGGCCGGGAGCCTAGCCCTCCGATTGCTGAGGGCTAGGATCCGCTTGACCCATTGTTCATGATAGCGAAGCTCGGCCGCTTTGCCAGCTGTTTCCCTGACGGCCTGCTTCTATGGCCCTCACTTGCAATGAAGATTCCACATAGCACAGCATCATCCACTATTAGCCACGTTTTCCCTTTCAAACCAGGCATGTATTACCACAATTCCTTCCAATCATTGTTGTGCCTCCTCCATCATGAATCCCCACCCACCCCCTTTCCCCGTTTTTAAGATTTTCAGGCCTATCCCTAGCATTGAAGAGGGATTGTGCAAGAACACAAGCCTTTTTTTTTAAATATAAAAGTCCTTTCCATGTATTTACACAGCATCGCTCAGGAATCATGCAAAATTTGATGTCTTCTGCCCCTTGTCTTTGCCTGCCTATTCCTGAATCCTTCCAGATTGCACAGCCTACAAATCAAGCCGACCACCAGACACACATGGTCATCGGGAGGGCATTCAGCCAGCTGAAGACGTGGTTCCGTTCCCTCCACCATACAGGAGGGTGCTGGGCCCTGCAGCCCTTGGCAGTGGCCAAGCTCTTTATAGTTTCTGCAGTGATCCGAATATGGCCATCCACCAGTGGCTGCTGCCACCTCTCATAGGGGGACTTGTCAGGGGGTCCCTGGGTTGGGGGCAGGACAATACACAGTTGGAGGAGGAAGCAGTGAGGCAGGATGTCAGGGGGCACATCGAGCACAAGTGAGTATGGGAGCATATTTGGTGCAGGAGGTGCCCTACTACCCAGGTTGCCTTTTGGGGTTCTGCACCCTCTGGTGCCCTTGGGCAGGGATGATCCAGCAGTCACAGGATGAGTGGTGGCCCATTGTCTTACCCCTGTTTGTAGGGGCTCAGCACCCCCCGCCCCACATGCCACTCCCCCCACCCATTCACATGCCCGGCCCTATGCTGCACCCAGGACAACTGGTGAAAGTCTCTATCTGAAGGGAAGGCTTCTTCCCACCCCCGTCTGTGCCCCTCAGCTCAACACCCACACAGCCTGGCTGCAGGCACGTGGGCAAGGGCATCTGGGGGAAGAAGTTGTGACGCCTCTGTGGTCAGTGATAGGGGCTTTCCCAGGCCCTCTCCAGACTTTTCAGTTCTCTTTTTGACATTTGGTTTGTTCCCCTGAAAAGGGGGATGAGGTGACAGCGACTTCCCAGATGCTGTGAACAGCAAATATTCTGCTTCATCAGTTTGTGGGTTTATTTCTGCTGGCAAAGGACCTCCACAGAACAGAATTCTTTCTGGGCAGCTGGCCACTTTGATTGAGGAGCTGGAGGTCATGGAAGGAACTGTACAGATGGCACATCGTTTTTGGCAGGGGCACCAGCTGGAAGCCTGGCGCGCGAAATGGCCGTAGCACTGCTCCTTTTTGCCAGTGGCCACCTACAAAGCCCAGACTCACCCTCTCCCTTCATTAGCATAGCCAAGTGGGGCTGAGGCTGCCAGGACCCACCCGGCCCTTCCAGGCTTCCCTGGAGGCAGACCCCCTGAAATTGACCCACATTGCTTCCCTGTGCTGAAGGACACCCATCCATTGCAAATACCGGCAGCGAGGCGTTTCGTGGACCCGGCCACCTGCTTCAGGCCGACAAGAATGAAACAGGGTAGACAGGGCCGAATGATGTTTAGTGGACCCTTTGTGCCCTTTCCAACTAGCCAGGGCTGAGGATGCTGGCAACAAGTGGGTATGGCGGTGGTGGTCCACGACTCCTGCCGCCTGTACTGGACTGCCACTCTGGTGGGCTCAGGTGCAGGAGGTGGCATTGCTGGGGTGGCTGTCAGCTACTGATGAGGGAAAGGGGGGAAGGAGGTTTGGGGAATGACCCCTGCTTATCTATTAGTGTGTGGGCGGCATTACAGTTTTGATGCAATTTTGCACCTCTGTCAGGGCTGAGAAGCATTAGGGAGTGGTCGGACATTGGCCAAGCCCAATGATCCACCCACAATGATACCAGCGAAGAGTCCTGTGCCCTGGTGCACAACCGCCACAAAGCTGCACTGGCACCCAAGAGCGGCACAGCAGCGTTGGGGCTCTGCACCAGCATAAGCCAACACCTGCCAGCTGGACACAAAGAGAAGATGTGTGGACCTGTTGCTCCGTGCTGCATTCCGAGAGAGAGGTCAGTGCAGGACGGTTCCAGGCTGAGTTCATGGCCTGGCTTTTTCTAAGCGTGTCTGAAGGTGGGAGTGTGAGAATATCTTAGATACTTGACATAGCTGCTCCATCCTGGCTTCCAGGAATGGATGGTGAAGAAACATCTGAAGACCCAATAAGGAAGAGGTTCTTTCTGAGCTTAAATCAAACATTTCCCAGGAACTGATGCAACAGAATGTCTCCTGCCCAGTTTTTCCTCCTCCTCCTTATTGCTTTGTTCCCCATTGTTATCAATAAACAAAAAAACACCTCACCTGCCTAGGTCCCATTTTATTCAGTGGGGCTTCCTCCCAGGATAGTGGTTGCAGTCTAGATCAGTCTGGTCCAGCACCCAGACAATAGTTACCCATGCCATGCGATGGGTGGCCAGAGGAGGAAGGAGTAAAGGGGAAGGGGAATTTCATGAGACACAGGATCACACCACCAGAAGCTCCTGGGAGGAAAGCTGGGATAGAAATGTAAGGAATGAATGAAAACTTGAAGGCTGCGTTTGTGGGCTGGGCCACGTTTGATGGCAGGCACTTTTGCAGTTCTTCATACCAGTTTGTGGTGATATTGTAAAATGAAAAGCAGCCATAGAAGGCTGTCATCAGGAGCAGCGAACTGCTGGGTATGTATGTGTGTATGTGCCTGCCAACCTAGCAGTTCGAAAGCAAGAGATTGCAAGTAGATAAATAGGTACCTCTTTGGTGGGAAGGTAACAGCATTCCGTGCGCCTCGGCGTTTAGTCATGCCGGCCACATGACCACAGAAACGTCTTCGGACAGCGCTGGCTCTTTGGCTTTAAAACGGAGATGAGCACCGCAACCCTAGAGTCGGATTCGACTGGCTTTCGAGCAAGGGAACCTTTACCTTTACCTATGTGCTTGTTTGGTGCCATGGAAATCTTGACCATGTTGTCTCTCAATTTTTCTCCACTTGCATTTCTCTCCACTAGTAACTCATATCAGCCTCCCAATGGCTGTTTTGCTTCTTAAAATGATGCTGGTAGCAGGAAGAATTACATAAGTGGAGTCTGGCCAGTGGGGAATTCCCCTGAAGGGGCAGTGAGGCAGAGTCCTGAAGTGTAGCAATATCTTCTTTTTTTTAAAAAAGAAAAAAACAAAACCCGGCCCTGTCAGTTCTTAAATACTCAGGACACTGCAGATAGAAAAATTATCCACACTGAAGCTGAAGCGATGACAAAGAACGCAGAACACATTTTCATTTTACTGCTCTCTCTGATGACAGCAGTAGCTCCCGGGAATGCAACTGACACCTGTCCAGGTGAGTCTTAAACAGGGTAACCTGGGACCAGGGAGAGCTGCTGTAGTTTAGGGGAGGTGATCTGCCCTGTAACGGAAGCTGAAAGGAAATCCGGCTCTGATTTAGCATCAGGCTAGATTTCCATTCTTTCAACCCGAAACTCTTAATATTTTCAAATGTTAGTCTTTAACTATATGTCAAAGAAGTGTTTGAAAATAATTACAGGTCTTTGGACCCGGTGTTATTTCTGCACCCTCAAAGAAAAAGCATGAATGACAAAGAATATAAACTCATTTTAATGCAAAATTGTAGGAATGTCAGGTCAGGTGTCAAAACGTGAGTGTGAGTTGATTTTGATATTTATTTGTTTCAATTATACCTGGGCTTTCTCCCTGCTGGAAACCCAAAGTGGCTTACCGCATTCTCCTCTCCTCCATTTTATCCTTACAACAACCCTGCGAGGTAGGTGAGGCTGAGCGTGTGTGAGTCATCCAAGGTCACCCAGCAATCTTCAGTGGCAGAACAAGGATTCCAACCTGGGCATGAGAGAGGGAGTCAGAGCTCTACCACCTTCTCTCCTGACCCACTGTTTGGCTTACACACCCTGTTCACTCACTCTGGGGAGAGACTGTGGCTCTGTCATGGTAGATCCCCTCCTTTGCATGCCACAGATTCCGGGCACAGCATTTCCCCACAAATTAACCACTGTTTGGGGATTGAACTACTGTATCGGATTTTGTTGAAATGTTGCAGTCAATATACAAGTTTATTTTTTTAATTATTTTTTTACTTTTAGCCCTCCTTTTTCTGCACAGCAGGCTCAGGAAGGATTACAATATACTAAAACGTACAAAAATTTAAAATAGAATACCGTTCATAAAAACAATCACAATACAGTATTAATACATAAAACCCTTAAGAGGCACCAGCTGACCAATTTAATGAATTGGATGGACTTCCAGACTATATATTGCTGCAGACTGAGACAAGACAAGGGAAGTGGCTGGGTGAGAACATAAGAACACATAAGAACATAACAGCAAATGTAATGGGTGTGGCACAAGATAATAGGAGTCACAAAAGGAAGTAATCCTTGTTTAGCAATTAGGTATAATAGGAGTAAGTGGAAGAGCCAGAGAACACTTTCTATTAATAAAGGAGGTGAATAATGTAATAGACTGTTGGAAAATTAATATTTTGTATTATTGTTCTCTATAAACATTAATAAACTGTGAATTTTAAAAAAGAACGTAACAGAAGGCAATGTTGGATCAGGCCAATGGCCCATCCAGTCCAACACTCTGTCACACAGTGGCCAAAAATACCAGGTGCCATCAGGAGGTCCACCATTGTGGCCAGGACTAGCTCTTCCACTGTTGACCCCCGCAAACACCAAGAATACAGAGCATCACTTGCCCCAGACTGAGAGTTCCTATCTATATCTTGTGGCTAATAGCCACTGATGGACCTCTGAGGAGAGTAGCTATGGTGGACTACGGACGTTGCTAATCTGCATTGCTCTGCAGATTTGTGGAAGCTCACATTTACTATAAAAATGTTTATTCATTCTTGCTGCCATAGTTTGGGATGGACCCAATCTACAACAGTCATTAAGGCCTCCTTTTGAAGTTGAAAAAAATCTCTTTTAAAAATCTACTGTGCCCAAATGAGCAGAAATGCTAGACCAACTGATGGCAAAACATTTAGCAGTTTTCCAGAAAGTTAGGAGTATTTACTCCCATTATCTCCTTTGTGCAGGTAGGACCAGTAATGGATTTAGTTTCATCAATTCTCATAGAATCCTAGAATCATAAAGTTAGAAGGGACATCCAGGGTCATCTAGTCCAACCCCCAGTGATCAGTTTACTCAGCACATTCCACTGTGATATTTTCACGTATACATGATGTCTTCGGCTGCCAAATATTTGGAAAAATGTCTCCCACTTTTGCCCTCCCATCATCATTTGTGCAAGGTGCTATAATGCTCAAAGTGCATTTGGTTGGTAGTTTATGACGTGTTTAGCAATTCAAAAAAAATCATCTCACTAATCCAATCCATTGTATTTTAAGGTTTTCAAAATATACATTAATACTAGGTGTGAATTTAAAAAGATTAATGACGAAAATCGCCAGGCAATCAATTGCTCAAAGAATTCTTAGTGCAGTCTTGGGTGCGGTGGGGTTTTTTTTTTGTAGAAATACAGCTGAGCTTTCCCCCTCCCCTATTATGCTGCCTATTTTATAACAGTCTTCTGGGTCCTTTTAAAATGAGTCTTTTATTTTGTGACCAATACAACAAAGGATGCTGCCCCTCACTATTTCTATGATCTGAGAAGTAGAAACTTAAGAGAACTGACATTTGCTTAACAGACGCCTGTGTGAGTGTCTGTATAGAAATCCCACATTTCTGTGTTGCTTTATATGAGGATTTAAACTTCTGGAGTTCAAGCTTTGCTGGATATGCTGCATGTCAGAAGGTTCATTGTAAATATCATCATTTCTCTGCAGATGTGAGCATTGTGGGCCTGAATGGTAATGAAAAGCTCGCCATCCTCCGAGGATGTCCAGGCGTACCTGGTGCGACAGGGCCAAAAGGAGACCCAGGAACTAATGGTGCAAAAGGTATGTCATTATGTAGATGCCAGAGTTGTTTAAAAACAAGACTTTGGGGCTGAGACTGGTCCAAGAGCCATGCTGTAAAATACCCAGTTTGTGTGCACTACAGGACAAGAAGTAGTTATGACCCAGGATGAGGCAAGGTGGGGGCGAAGAGGGATCCAGCCACAGCCGGCAAGGACCAGCCACCAGGAGTTCTCCCGGAATCACAGCCAGGGTTGTCATCTCTGGTTTGAGAATCTCTCAGAGGTCTGGAGGCAGTGCCTGGGGGGGGGAGGGTGAAGCCTGAGGAGGAAGCTCAGCAAGGATGTGCTGCCATATCCTTTGATGCTCCATGGAGGTCAAAAGTCAACCCCTCCCCTTCCCATGAGGGCATTTCTGCCCACCAACATTCAGATTATAAATGTAATTGTTCTGGCTTGTACCAGTCAACCTTGTGTCAGTGTTAAGGTAATGAATCCCATCTGAGGAGCTGCAAAACGACACCAGCCAAGAGTAGGCTCATCCCTCTCTCCATTCCCAGCCCACCTCTATCCTTTTGTGTCTTTAAAGGCAGCTATCAAACAGTTTCTCCCAATTTCTACAGTAGACTGTAGAGTTTCTATGGTATAACATAGGAGAAATGGAAGTCCTAGAGCATCCATTCTCTGCAGCTGATTTAGAACTTCCATTTCTCCTGGAGTACGTGGTTTCTTGTGTGTCCCCGCCCCCCGCCCCGAGCCAATGACATATTAAAAAAAGCCCCTCCATGAAGAAACACCAGGACCAGTTGCAGCTGTAGGTACATCTTTAATGATTCATCCAGAATATACACACACAAAGACTAATTCTGGGTATAAGCTTCCGTGTGCATGCACACTTCTTCAGATAAAGTTGTCACTGGACACCAACTTTGTTCTGTTGCTTCAGACCAGCACAGCTACCCACCTGACTCTAGTATACATTGTTTTATCCACTGGGACCAGTAGAGGGCACCAGAGTTCTTTCATGAGAACTTAGTTGGGTCTTTGGCTCCCGCCCATTCTTTCTTCTGTTCCTTCTCCCTAGTGCCCTCCAGCTCCAGCTTCTTTTCTGTTGTTGCCCCCTTCTTCTCCTTCTCTGCCCCCTTTATCCCCAGTCCCTGCCCGGTTTGCTGGCTGTTCCCCTCCCACAGGGTGACCAACCACCTGGAGAAAAATGTCCTGCCCCTTTCTCAGATGTTTAATGAAGCTTTCCATGGCATGGAGGTAAATAATACCACCAGGCAAATAGAATCAGAGAAGATGGGATTTATACCCCACCCTCACTTGGAGTCTCAGAGCGGCTTACAATCTCCTTTCCCTCCCCCCCCTCCCCACAACAGACAGCCTGTGAGGTAGGCAGGGTTGAGAAAACTCTTTTGGGAACTGCTCGTTCAAGAACAGCTCTGACAGAACTACAGCTTGCCCAAGGTCATCCAGCAGCTGCAAGTAGAGGAGTGGGGAATTAAACCTGGTTCTCCCAGATTAGAGTCCACGGACTTAACCACTACACCAAACTGGCTCTCCCAATAGTATCCCATTAAGTCAAAAAGGCAGGGTTTTCTTCCTCCAGGTTGTTGGCACCCTAGCCTCCCAAGCTCCCTTCTCTTGTCTGGGTGAACGCACCAGCACTGTTGCAACCACATCCTCTCTGAAACTGGTGTTCTCAGCAGTTCTGGGCTGGCCTTGCCCCACCAGGCGTATAGGAAGGGCCCAATTGTTGCTGTGGAGATGTTGGGGCCAGCAGGCGCACACCCCTGCGCCAGTAAAATAGCTGTTGGCTCCTAGGAGTGGCACATCCCACCGCTCCCTTGCTTCAGGTGGGTGCCTCTGCGGTCCTGCAGCCCCCCACTGATTCTGTGCCTGGGCTGCTACATGTCTTATTTAGTCTGGATATCGGGTGTCATTCTGGAGGATCTCCAGGCCCTTATCTAGAGGCTGATTTTTGGGTGGCAGAGGTGCAGGCTCTTGCCAGGGCTCCCACTTTAGTGGGGCACTCCCACCCACACCACGACCCTTCCTGCCTCTGCTCAGCTGGGCATCAGAAAGGAAATGGGGGCAGTCGGTGGTGTCCCATCGCCACTCTGTCACTTCCAGTGCAACCTGCGACTTCATCAGCCCTACGAGAGAGGCAGCCAAGGTGGACCAGGGTTGGCTTCTACTTTTTTCTTTGTAGGTAACTATTAGGTATTGGACTGAAAACCCTGTTTTAGTTGATACTTTTTCATCATTATATTGCAAATATGCAGTACAAATGAATAATAGAAGAAGAAAGGAGTTTTCTCTCTTGCATGTCAGCTGGAGAGTCTCTTTTTAAAAACGTTTGCACAGCTTTCCCCTCCCAGTCTGGTGTAGTGGGTAGGAGCGACATACTCTAATCTGGAGAACCAGATTTGATTCCCCACTCTTCCACATGCAGCCAGCTGGGTGACCTTGGGTCAGTCACAGTTCTCTTAGAGCTCTGTCAGCCCCACCTACCTCTCACAGGGTGTCCATTGTGGGGAGAGGAAGGGAAGGAGATTGTAAGCTACTCTGAGACTCCAAGTGAAGGGTGGGGTATAAATCTAACACCTTCTCCTCCTCCTTTTTTCTAAGCCCTAGTATCCAGCCTAGAAAAAAGCAGTTCTTTGCTTTCATACAGCCAAAGTTTGCTTGCAGGTCTGGACCAGGAGTGGTTGTTTGCCTGTCGGAACTTTAAGGCAGTTAAATTCTACCCTAAAGACTATAACTGGTTTAAATCGTTGCTTAATTGCTTACCCCTGTTTGTTTTTTCCATGTAGGAGAGAAAGGCCTTCAAGGAACCCCAGGAGAAATTGCACCTGGTGGTGTACAAGGTAACATGCAGATTGTTGCATTTTTATGAGAAAGGTAATCGGCAAACAGGGTAGGTGTTGGCAGAATAATAAACACAACAAAGGTGCACAACCTGAGTAAAGTGTAGATAGTTTATTCAGGAACTAACATACTTGATAGTAAAGAAGAATGGGATATATCTAGACAGAATCTCTTACCTAATACGACGCATGCCTCCCAATCCTGGTTTCCTCCAGGGTGCAGGAATCTGGTGTTTAACTCCTGGAAAGAACATAATATTACAAGACTATCAGACCTAATAATAAACAGATGGCTTATTACTAAGCAGAAACTGGAAAATAAATTGGGTCATTCACTTCAATGGTTTACTTACATTCATATTAAACACTTAAGTGAGTCAATGAAGTTAGAACTGATAGTGCAACTCCCACTTTCAGAATTAGAAAACTTATTGCAAAACTCTAGTAAGAAAAAACATCTGATTTCTTTCTTATATGCTCTTATTCTAAATACTTCATCTAATACTTACTTTCCTTATAAATTTTTTTGGGAAAATGAAATTAAAACATCATGGAATGTGGAAACTTGGAGTTCTGTCTGGAACAACTCTACCTTTAATTCCTCTATTGTAACTATTCACCTCTGAGATTTCAAACTCCTTGCACTATGGTACTATACTCCACATAGACTTACTATAATTTAAAAAATACAGCTAAATGCTGGAAAAAGTGTGGCAATACTGGACACTGCACTACCTCCATTGTTGGATGAGTTGTCCCAAGCTAGAACCGTTCTGGAAATCAATTATCAATAACATTAAAGGTATTACTGGTATTTAAGTACAATTCAATAGATTGGTATTGCTTCTACATGTAGACTTTGGTGTGAACTTACCTTTTCACATTAAAGAAACTTTGATTGCCCTCCTGTCAGCAGCCAAGTCAGCTATAGCTTCAAAGTGGAAAGATCCAGAGATTCCAAAATTGACATTATGGCATAATAAATTGTGGACACACTTTATGATGCCCAAGATTTCACCTGATTTGGCGCATAAACCAGATGAAAAAATAAACCCTACTTTTATAGCCATTTGGAATTCTATTTTAGAATATTTAAGAGTACAAGGAGAAATTCCAGAAATTGCAAAGGTAATGCATTTGATATGATATATATAATGTTGGTAATAGTACAAAATGATCTCTATTAACCCTCTCGACCTCTGGTTAATTATTCTACCTGAGAACTATTGTAATGCTAATTGTTATTGTATTTTTAAAAATAAAAAAATTAAAATTAAAAAATTAAAAAATAATTTAGAAAAAGAGGAAACACAGAGATTGTGTCCTAACTATATCACTAGATTCAGGTGGGTAGCCATGTTGGTCTGAAGCAGCAGAACAAAGTTTGAGTCCAATGGCACCTTTAGGACCAACTAAGTTTAATTCAAGGTATAAACTTTCATGTGCATGGACACTTCGTCAGATACAGTGAAGCAAGACGTCCTTAACCATTACATATATGTAGAGAGGGTGTGGGGGGTAATTTGCCAGGAAGGGTTAGTTAGGGTCAAGTTGCATAAGTAACTGGGTGATTGTAGCTGAGATTGGATTAAAGCGGTTGGTAAGATCTGTGAATAGCAGTAAACTAGCATACAAAAACAAGAGTTAACAAACAGATGGGAGAACTCAGTTTGAGTCCAGTGGCACCTCCAAGACCAATAAAGTTAAATTCTGGGTATAAGCAAGAGCTGAGAGACTTAACATGTGTGGAGGCACACTTCTTAGATCAGGGGTGTCAAACTCATTTGTTACGAGGGCCAGATCAGACATAAATGAGACCTTGTTGGGCCGGGCCATGTGTGCCATAAAATGTAATGCCAGGTAGCGTTGATATAAACTTTATAGAGGACACAAACACAAGGGTTTTTTAAAACTTAAAATAAAAACATGCTTAAAACATTAGCTCTGTAAGCCGCAAACCTACTTTTGATTTATTGACATTCACCACAGAAATCTCATGCTCAGAGATTTCTGTGTCTAGGACACAGGTTAAAACATAAAATGGCCGAGTCAATAAGAGAGTCTAGCGAAGCAAGCTATGATGCAGCAGCAGCAGCAGAACTGGAAGCAGGAGATGGCCAGTTCCACTGCGGGCCTGATGGAAGCCCTCCGGGGGCCTGGTCTGGCTCATGGGCCACATGTTTGACACCCCTGTCTTAGATACTTCTACCCAGAATTGGGAACTTATATTCACCATGGTTGGATTGGAAAATGAGAAATGTGAGATTAATTTCTGTTACTCCCAGACTTTCAGAATGTTTTGGGCCACTTTGGGTATATCCAAGCAACCCTAAACAGTGATTTTGGGGTATATTTTCAGCCAGGATATACTCTAATGGACACCCCTGATGTTCATTTCTTTTCTGCAGTTCACTTAGTGGCTCATTTTCGCCATCAGTTATATATCCTCCACCAACTCTTTTTGGTTCTGGGTCACCTAAGAAATATTTATTTATTAATTAGATATTTTAGTCGCCACTTACCCGAAGGCTCTTATGGAGACTTACAGCATTAAAACCAATAAGGTAAAACAACATAAAAACAAATAACAAATATAAAATACTAGGAGTAAGGCCCATTGTGGGAAGAATTACAACGAGCTCTAGAAGGAAGCTCCAGGTGAGTGTCCCAGCTGTGGCTGGTGGGGCGGCAGAGAGAAGGGGAAAATAGAGGGAGGCAAGCCCTGTTTATTTCCTTCTGCTTAGCTATAAGGCAAGGCTGTCTCAAATCATTTTGCTGCCCCAAGTGGGTAGTATGGGAGGACAGTCTCATGGTAACAGGTATGATTCCTTCCACCCATGACTTATGTTGATTTGGGGTTATGCAGTGGCAGCTAAGGTAGAAAAGCACCTATGCCATGTCTTCTTGGTTCCAAGGGTCTGGAAAGTAGTTCCATAGCCAGTTACAGGGTTGCCAACTCTGGGTTGGAAAATACCTGTAGATTTGAGGGGTAGAGCCTGGGGAGGGCAGGGTTTGGGTTGCGGAGGGGCCTCAGCAGGGTATAATTCCATAGAGTCTATTGCCCAAAGCAGCCATTCTCTCCAGGAAAACTGATCTTGGAGATCTCCAGGTGCTGCCTGGAGGCTGGCAATACTAAGGGGAGGGCCAGACCTGTAGATTTGAGGGGTAGAGCCTGGGGAGAGCAGGGTTTGGGGTGCAGAGGGACCTCAGCAGGGTATAATTCCATACAGTCCAAAGCAGCTTTTTTCTCCAGGAGCACTGATCTTGGAGATCTCCAGGTGCTGCCTGGAGGCTGGCAATACTAAGGGGAGGGCCAGACCTGTAGATCTGAGGGGTAGAGCCTGGGGAGGGCAGGGTTTGGGGTGCAGAGGGACTTCAGCAGGGTATAATGCCATAGAGTCCACCGCCCAAAGCAGCCATTGTAATAGCTGGGAAATTTTCTGTAGGGGAAATGATGTGCTGTGGCTGGGAAACATGGTGATTTCTGGGAGATCTCCACGCCCCACAAGGAGATTGGCAACTCCAGTGACCATTTAAGGGAAGATTGGGATATGTATTTTGGCAACTCCAGTGACTGTTTAAGGGAAAATTGGGATATGTATTTTACCTCAGGACACATTCAATGACTCCCAACAGCAACAAGAAAATGTTTAGAATGTTAGAGGCAAAGGCCAATCAGGCCACATATGCAAATGACCTCTATGTTCTGACTGGCTATTGGGGGGAGATAAACAGCAAACTGTTTAGAATATTGGAGGCAAGACTCAGGCAACGCAGCCAGTGGATAGGGACAGCTTCTGAGTGACAGACCAGGGAGCTAACTGATTTGGGAGCGTGTGGAATGTTCAGGAGAGTCCATGACCAAAACAGAATTATTATATAGAGGGATTAACATTAAAATATTAAATTATTAAAATATGTTGCTAACATCATATCAGTATTAAAATAGGCCAAATATGTGGTTACCCTCCAAAGGCCAACATAAACAATTCGGCTTTGCATGATCTGCAAAAACTAAACGAGTCTGGCAGGGCACGGTATCATCTGAGAATGCATTCCACAGGGTAGGGGCCACAACTAAGAAGACCCTTCTGGTGACAGCTAACCAAGCCATCCTGACGCCAGGCACCTGCAAGAGGACCCTAGACAATGACCTAAGGGAGCGCGGGGAGTTGTAATGGGAGAGTCGGTCCTGTAGGTACCCTCGTCCCAGACCATTAAGGGCTTTAAAGGTTAACACCAACACCTTGAATTGGATCCAAAGACTAATTGGTAGCCAGTGCAGCTGCCCAGAACAGGAATAATACGAGCTGGCCATGGTGTTCCAGTCAGCAACTTGGCAACTACATTCTGGACCATCTGCAGTTTCTGAATTATTTTCAAGGGTAGCCCTACAAAGAGGGAATTGCAGTAGTCCAATCTGGAGGTGACTGTTGCATGGATCAATGTGGAAAGGTCTGACCCAGACAAATAAGGAGCTAGTTGGCAGACCTGATGTAGGTGAAAAAATGCTGTGTTACCATGGCACAGAATTCAACCACATCCTGAGGCTCTTGACAGAGTCTACAGCTGTCAGATGGACACAATTGAGGTACCCTCCAGCTAGCATCTCAGACTTTCCCAGCCAAATGACCGCCATCTTTTGCTAATCCCTTCCTCTTTTTCCTTCCCTTTAACCAGGAGAGAAAGGTGATGTGGGTCCTACTGGCCCAAAAGGTAAGGAATTCTTGGGTTACACATGGCAATGCCTCCAATGATGCTGGTTTTGTGAAAGGATAGACCTAAAACTTCTCTTGGGGGAAACCCAACTGCGAGGATGCTATCTGACCTTTTCTTTGTGAATCTGATGATTCAGAATTGTTGAAGGATGTTTCACCAGTGGGTGCTAGCAGATGAGTGAGAGTCCTCTGGCTTCCTTGTTAAATATCCATGGAGGTAACCCATCCCGCCTGAGGGAAAGGGGCAGGTAGGGGCAGGTGTGTGGGAAAGGGGGTGGGAGAGGGGGGAAGTTATGAGTTTGGAGAAAGAGAGAAAAGCCAATGGACAGCTCTGTGAGTCACCTGAGGTGCTGTGTGGTGCAGACCTCTCCAGCTCCGGCTGTTTGATGAAGTGGAGAGATCAGCTGCTCTATAGGCTCCTCTTGGCCACTGCCTGTTCTGTACTTGAACAGCTGTAAATAAATCCAACATAAGAAAGACACCACAAGACTGTTTCGTTTTGTTTGGCACTCCCTTACTGATTCTTATTGACCTTCCTTCCTGTTTTTGTGTCTATGTCTGTTTTAATTGTTTTGTATATATCTGTGTTTTTAATGTGTGTTATTGTTTTTATTGTTTGCTGACTTGGAGTCCTGAATCTGGGGTTTAAAATGTTTCAAATAAATATATAAAGGTCCCTTCTGTTTTTGATGTAAGTACACTTAACAAGATAATTTTGAGACCTTACATCAAATATTTAGATATCTGTAATCATAGAAGATTTTTTACTCTATTAAGATATAATGCCTTACCCTCAACTATACTGGAGGCCAGATTTACTAGATCACTGAAGAAAAGCTGTATATGTGAGATGGGAACTGATGAAACATTGGAACATGTAATTTTCAATTGTAGTATATATCATAACATTAGGAAAGTTTAGATTAAGCTTATTGTTAACTCCTACCCAGGTCGTAGTAGAAGGATACTTTTGTCAATTATGCTGGCAGGTGATAATCAAAACCTGACTAGGATGGCTGCCAAATTTGGTTGGTTGGCATACCAAACTAGAAAAGAGATAAAGAAGTACATATAGGCCTAGATTTATTTTATGGTGCTGGAGAAGACACTTGAGAGTCCCTTGGACTGCAAGAAGATCAAATAAGTCAATCCTAAAAGAAATCAACCCTGACTGTTCCCTGGAAGGCCAGATACTGAAGCTGAAGCTCAAATACTTTGGCCACCAAATGAGAAGGGAGCACTCACTGGAGAAGACCCTGATGCTGGGAAAGATTGAAGGTAAAAGAAGAAGGGGATGGCAAAGGATGAGATGGTTAGACAGTGTCATAGATGCAACGAACATGAAATTGAGCAAACTTCAGAGGATGGCGGAAGACAGGAAGGCCTGGCGGGAGCTGGTCCATGGGGTCGCGAAGAGTCGGACTCGACTGCGCGACTGAACAACAAAGATTTATTTTTTATTTTTTATTTTTGATCTACATTTCTGTATTTTAAACTTTTTAGATTCCTATTTATAATTTTAGATGCTATTATATTTTATAATTTTACTATTCTTTTATCTGTTATTTGCCTCCTATTGTATTGAATGTTGGTCTATGACAATGATAATGATGATGATAAAAATGATCATTTGCTGCCTTGGAGTCCTGACTCTGGAGTTTTAAATGTTTCAGATAAATAAATAAGACTCTAGTCCTTTCTCTTCCAAAGGAACTCAACCCAGGCAGTGCTGACCATGGGACTTCTAGCTGTTCGGAGATGTGGAGACTGCAAGTAACATTATGTTTATGCTTTCATTGTCAGGGGACAAAGGAGAGCCAGGCCCCCCAGGAACATTAGGTGGTAAGCACCTCTGTCTTTTGTATTCACTACAATCTCGGGTTTACAGCACATGTGAAGTAAGTGAGTCAGCCAAGAAACTTTCAAATAGAATGAGGGTGGGGAAAAATCAGCAAAAGAAGTATTAGTAAACATGGAGAAATAGTAGTAGGAATGTAATTCTTGTTAGATTGAACAAAAAATGTTAATCCCTGGGGATATGTGGGAGCTGGCATTGTATTTTAAAATGCTGTGTTTATATTCTAAAATGGACCATTAGTTCTGAGTTCTGATGGGGGCTTTGGTTTTGTGTTTCTGAAATGTGGACCCGTTTACACACAAATTGCTGCAAGGCAAACTGCTTTTGAAACTGGGCAGCATTTCGATACAGCACCAGGACCTGCAGTTTGAGAAGCACAATTCCAAAGTCCCCAGACCATGCGGAACTGAAATTCCACGGCCCCCATTCATACTTTAATTTTTTGAGCTACAAATGTGTGAACTTCCCAGAGGCTGAAGCTGGTGTGACAGCACGGGGTCTTCTGAGTCCATCATCTATATGCTGTGGCTTGTCAGGGGCTGAACACCCCCATGCAACTGTGGGCATTTCCAGGCAAGTGTGTAGCAGCCAGAGGTCCTGTTGGGCTTCCCTCAATTGCTAGCTGACTTGGTAGGTGAGCAGTGGGTCTAAAGGGGAGAAAATGGATCATGCATCTGAGAAATAAAATCAATGGGCATGGTCCATTGGGGAGTTCTCCTGAGCAAGCCCTATCGAAATGAATGGGAAGAGTTCTAGATGCTTTTATGACTCTTGTGGACAAAATGCCAGAGAGTGAGTTGCAGGATGGAAAACATGGTATGGCAGAGGAGTTGTTTATTTCTAGTCTGATTTCCTTTCCTTCTCTTGCTGTGCCTTTTACACAGGAGAAAAAGGGCTGGATGACTTCCACTGTAGGCAAGGTAAGTGTTTCCCCAGAACCTCTTCACAGTCAAAAGTCACATCTGGTACAGCAATGCATGCTCTGGACAGCAGAAATGCCTTTGTTCTCTTGCCTCAGTTGACCAGCCCTTGTCGACTTCCAGCAGAAACCTTTTGTTTCCCCCAGCTTCCCCCCTGCCCAATATTGATTCAGAGAGTGTTATTTCTTTATTCTCAGCTGGCTGTCCCACAAAGTTAAAATCTGTGAATTGTACAATCGCCGTACACAAATATTGCTTTCCTCTTCCATCTAGGGGCAAAGAACTGCAAAGAGCTCTTGGCCAAGGGGGTGATCCTGAGTGGCTGGTACACCATCTACCCCTGGGACTGTGTGCCACTGACCGTGCTGTGTGACATGGACACGGATGGAGGCGGCTGGATTGTAAGTTACGTTTGGGAGGAAAAGATCAGACTGGTTCATTTTCTTCCTAGGAGCGGCTAAAAAGCTTCATGCACGTTACAAAAAGTTAACAAATGGCCTATTCTGGATGGGATCTTGCTTGTACATTTAAAAGTTAGGAGCACTTTTTCACCCTGAGTTCCAGATGGAGGTACAGATCTCCTCTGTGACACGTTAATAAGCCTTTTCTGAACAGGCACAATTTGGCTCCACTTGTCCATGCTCCAATCACACCCAGATTGGATTATTGCACTGTAATCTGTGTGAGGGTTCAAAGCTTCGATTGGTACATAATGCTGCAGGCAGACTACTGTCTGGGCCTGACTCTGCATCACACCAATTGTGAAACAACTTCCTGAAGCCTATTTGCTTCCACATTCAATTCAAGATGCTGTCCATTACCTTTAAGCAGTTTGGGGCCAGGATATTTAAAGGACAAACATCTCCCACAGATTCCTTCCTGACAATTAAGATCTTCTGGACAGGCCTTTCCCATGTGCCTCCACCTGTGGAAGTAAGGAGTGTTGGGCCTTCTCTGTGGTGGCCCCTAGTTATAGAACTCTCTTCCAGTAAAAGGTTTATTTGGAACCTAGCCTTGCTGGTTTTAGGCACTAATCTAAAACTCTCTTTTTTACCCAGCTCTTTAACTTTTAACTGATGGCTTTTTATAAAGGGTTTTACTATCATGGTTTTCAGTCTGTGAGTTTTAATCTTTTTATTGTATTTATATTTCCTTTGTATGTTTGTGAGCTGCCTCATGAACCTGAAAAGATTTAGTCTGTGGGCTGTACAATTTTGTGTAAATAAATAATGAATGAAGAATGCAAACAGAATTAAATTTTTGCACTGCTTGTGTAGTGACTTCTTCATGCATTTCCATCTTTTTAATGAATTTGTGCAAAATACAGTGGGTTGCACACCCAAAACAAAATCAGGTGGGCTGGAAGAAGTCTAGTCCACTGCAGTTATAAGCCTGTGTTTCAAAGTAAAACTGGATGAAACACTAGAATATCCATGCCTGGATCCTTGTTTTTTGCTAAATAGTAGCCTAAAGGAGCCTCTAGTTTGGAGCTCCCGTTGGCATGAATTTCCTGGGTTGCCTTAAGAAAGCCACATTCCTTGCCTATTTCTCAGACTCCATCTGCAACATGGTAAAACTATTAGTCTATCATAAATAGTGGCTGGAAAGATTGTTGAGATAATGTATGTGAATCCTTTAAAATAAGCTGTATAAATATTAAGTGTTTATCATTATTATATGGCTTTTTTTCTTCTACGACTTCTAGTATCATTTTAGAGAACTAAGTCTGGTCATCACATTACTTGAACACATGAACACGTGAAGCTGCCTGATACTGAATCGGACCCTTGGTCCATCAAAATCAGTATTGTC
>NW_015176007.1:557810-572593 GCF_001447785.1 Gekko japonicus
AGATTTGCTCTTTCTTTCTTTTTTTTGGAATCCCCGGAGGGATATTTTTTTATTATTATTTATAAGACTACAGAACTACAAAGAAAATATGAGGGAAGGACTAACATCTAAGGATAAAGAATAGATAACCACACTATACTAAAAACCCAAGAGGAGGAGATCATATCTGTGTTAATCTAAGTGTTATTAATAAAAGTGTTAGTACAACAATATACTTGTAGAGTTCTTGTTTGTCTCGGTTTCAATGTTATTATGTTAGTTGTTGTGAGAGAGCTTTCTGAGCATCTTGTTATTTGCTTCAAAAGGCAATTTTCAGAGTCCTTCTGCCTTCACTTCGGTTTTCTGTCTCTGAAATCATATGTAACTTTCGTTGCGCCTGCACCCATTTCTACAGCAGAGTCCTCATCCGATCCAGAGGTAGCGGAGTCACGATTTTGGTTCTTCATCTTTGGATTCTTCCTCCAATCCCAACTGGCGTCTCAAAAATTCTTTGGCTTTAAAGATGGACTCTATCTTTTTTATCGTTGATTTTAAAGATGACACCCTCTGGGATCGTCCACCTGTATGAAATTCCATTGGTTTGAAGAAGAGAAATTAAGTCTTTGTAGCTTTTCCTCTTTTGACAAATTTCAAATGGAATGTCTTTTAAAGTTTTAATGCTTATATTCCCCATTTTCAGTAAAGTTGCTGAAGTCGCTTTTAAAATAGCATCTCTCGTCTGTCTTCTTGAGAATCTGACCACAATTTCTCCAGGCAGGCTATTTTTTTAATATAATTGGAGTATGCCCTGTAAGCAGTCTCCATCTCTTTTACTACTTCATCCACTGTTGAGCCTATTGCTGGAGCAATAATATCGCTGAGCAACTTCCTCAGATCCTCCTTTTCAGATTCAGGAACTCCCTGGAATCTGAGTATCATATTGGCTTTTTCCATTTGTAGCTGTAACAACCGGTTTTCTTGGAAGTTTTGTTTTGCTTCAACTTCCCCCATTCTTTTCTTCATTTTCTTGTTTGTGGTGTCTATCTCTTTAATTCTCTCAGTCATATGCTCCACCTTGTTCGCCGTTTCTGCCAGTTGGAGCTGCTGGGTTTTGGTTCAGCGAAGTCAGTTGCTAGTTAATACCATCGAGTTGCTCCATCCCGGCGAGGATATCCACTAACATTTGCATGACGTCTGCTCCCTCTTCTGGTTTTTATACGATTGTTTACAATTCCCAACTGCTTCTCGCGGACTCTAAAAATTGTCATCTTGGTATCAGCCCCTCAAAAGCCCTATGGCCTGGAACCTATCGCAAAGGCTCTGTGGGAGTGCTACTTGAGGTAGCACCCCTCCATACCGCTGGTATGCGATTCATTCCCCCAAGGTCCGGGGAGAACATCCGCCATCACTGATCCACAAACCGGAAGCCTCCAGATTTGCTCTTTCTGATGTGAAAAAATTACTTACTGTCCTTGCCACAGAACAATCGCTGATCCACAAACCGGAAGCCTCCAGATTTGCTCTTTCTGATGTGAAAAAATTGCTTACTGTCCTTGCCACAGAACAATCTTTAGAACAGATTGCTGAAGAACTTGACACAACCCCCTCCGTCAACACTTGTCTATACTTCTCCCAAATCTCTACAAATAGATCACACTGCAGTCCTCTCACATTTGACCCTATCTGTCTTGTTCAAAATTATTCCGTCTCGCAAAAGGATAGTTGTATCTAATTGTTCAATAGACCAGCTGTAACTTTTATCTGAAGATTCCTACCTGTGGAAGAGTACAGCTAATACCATTCCAAGGATTTGGGGGTTTTTTACATTGGGGACACAGTACAATCCTAAACAGAGAGATGCCCTTTTAAATCAATTTAAATTAATGGTTTTAGGATTGCACTGTGATTCTCTTTTGAACATTTACGATGGTGCTGTTCCCTCAGTCATTGTGGTCTGGAGAGAAACTTCTCTCTCCACAGCCTTGAGAGAGTGGCAAAAGCCACTGTGGCATGACATAGAACAATTGTGGGCATGGCCAGGAGAGTGTCTGTTGACATTCATTCCCTCCTCTGATACAACATCTCCCCTACCCCAGCATGCCCTGTTATATTTCATGCCATGGATAGGATAAGATCAAACAGAGAAGTCCTCTTTCTTCCTTGCAGGTATTCCAGAGACGGACCGATGGCTCTGTGGATTTTTTCCAGGACTGGAACTCTTACAAGAGAGGATTTGGAAGGCAACTCACTGATTTCTGGCTGGGGAATGACAACATTCACCAATTGACCTCACTAGGTAAAGTGTATCCTGACAGGAGTTTTCACTTTTGCTACAATCACCACTCAGTTGTTCTGCATGTTTGTTTATAAATTAAAGAATAAATCCTACATGGCCCAGTGAACGATGAGCATTCATCGATATGATTTAAGACCCACAGCTGAGCATCAGCTAAAGAGGGGGGAAAGGAAACCTATAGTGGAAGGAGAAATTGGCCTGATCAAGCCCCTAGTTGCTTATAGCAACCGAAATGGGGGCAAAGTTAGGTTTGGGAAGATGGGTTTCATGAGACATGCATCCCCATAACCCAATTCCCCACATAGCATAGGGAAAGGGAGGTAAACGCTCCCTGTGCTTCATCAGTCTTGTCGGTAGCTAAATGACAAACCTAGGCCCAAACCTCAACAGTTCGTCTATCGGACAAATTGCTGAGGTCCAGAACTGGGTGTTCCTCCAGTCAGAGAACTCAGAAGTCTCATTATAGCATTGTGTAGACAGGATTTCACAGCTGGGTTCCTGATGGGCCCTAATTTAGGGTTGCCAGCCTCCAGGCAGTGGCTGAGATCTCATGGGATTACAACTGATCTCCAGGTGACATAGATCAGTTCATTTGGAGAAAATGGCTGCCCCGCTGAAGTCCCTCCCCCCAACCCCGCCCTCCTGAAGGACCATACCCAAAATCTCCAGGTATTTCCCGACCCAGAGCTGGCAACTCTAGCCTTAACTTGTTCCCTGTAAGATTACAATTGGATACTCTGTACCAAAAACAAGAAAATGGATGCACCCATAGACATAACAGGAGTTTCTGCAAGCTTGGTGGGCTTTGCAAGTCTGGGGACAAGTATCTGATTATAATTTTTTTTAAGTACTCCTGCCCCCAAAAAGTACTCCCTGAGGAGAACTGAGTATGCTCAGTGCCCTCTAGGAAGCACGACTTGTTGAAAGAAACATTCAAGAAACATGGGGACAGAGAAAATTTGTTTCTCCGATTTCTTATTCCTTCTTGTAGCAAACTTGGATGCCCTCCCAACAATGTTTTGGGCAGTGAAACCCTCCCAGCTGATGGTGTTTCTTCATTCTCAAGGAGTTCTTGAGTATGCAAAACCAAAACACTTAGAGCTGTCTATTCATCAGTGACAAGACTTTGTTACAGAAAAGAGAGTTACAGATTAAACCACAGGACAACTTCTGAAAGGAACAACTGAGGGGGAAAGAATAGCAGCAAAGTGATAAGACAGTACATAACATTGCCTAGAGCTGCGGAGCCATAGATTTAAATGTAGCTGGGGGAAGGAAGCATCCTGATAGGCAGAGGGCAGAGCTACGGAGAAGGCGGGAACATGCTGAACAAGGAGGAGGACGTTTAAGGCACATCTGCGTTCACAGATGAAGAAGCAGAGAAGAAGAGGAAGAGTTTTGTGAAAGAAATTACGGAGTGGGGGGAAATGAGCTAGGGAAACAGCAGACCAGGTACATGTTCACTGAGCAGAAAAAAGCTACAGAAAGAGTGAAACCAGATGTGTAACAGCATTTCTTGGAAGGGTGGTGGGTGAAGTAAAAAAGATGCTGCCTTAATAAAAATACACATTTCCTTTCAGAGGGGCGTGTACTTAAACAAAAGTTCATGTTAGTTTTGGATCCAGATTTCAGGGATGGTATATGCTTTTGAGCAAGGGAAACTTTTACCTTTACATATACTTAATGTTATCCCAAAGTTTCTGACCCTTAAGGAATTTAACAGGTTCCAAAATTCAGGACCATTTTTCTAATCCCCCCCCCGTTCCCCCACAGTAGCTGTAAGAGCAGGGGGGGGGGAAGCACACCCTGCCAAACACCTGCTAGCAGCCATTTCCTGCCCCTGACAGTTGATGCTACCTAACAAATTATAGCTGGGTGGATAGATACCAAGTCTACAGTCCATTGGAAATGGGGCCATTATTTCTTGTGGGATGTAGGAACACCATGTCCATCCATAGGAAATAATGGCCGCATTATTTCCAAAGGCAGGCAGGCATGGTATCTATCAACTGTTACTTTTAGCATCCACCCTTTGTTGGAAAACAGCTGATAGTTAGGGTTGCCAAGTGCTTACCTGTTCCAGAGCGGGGAAGTCCAGCTTTGCTCTGGGAGTCTTCGCGCGCGTGCAAAGCGCACGCCGCAAGCATGTCACATGGAAGTGATGCAAGCACGTCGGGGACGTTGGGGGCGAGGCCACAATCATCCGAGGGAAAACCATAGAGTTTTCCCTCGGGGATGATTGTGGCCCCGCCCCCAACGTCCCTGACGTGCTTGCGTCACTTCCGTGTGACGTGCTTCCGTCATTTCCGTGTGACGTGCTTTGGCGGTGGGGTTCCCCCCAGGGGCCCGATCCGGCGGCGGGGGGGGAACGGGCCTCCCGGGCGGGGGTTTCCCCGCTCCCTGGGGGGACTTGGCATCCCTACATAGTTGTGGGGAAGGGAACTTGGGGAAATAGCTGGTGGCATCAGCTGTTAGGTGGTGCTTGTTGTTCTTCAGCCGCACAGTCGAGTCCGACTCTTCATGACCCCATGGACCCCATCATCACGCCAGGAAGGCTCTGGAGTTGGCTTAATTTCATGTTCGTTGCCTTGATAACACTGTCTGGCCATCTCATCCTTTGCCGTCCCCGTATTCTTTGACCTTCAGTCTTTCCCAGCAACAGGGCCTTCTTCTCCAGTGAGGGCTCCCTGTATTTTTTACTCCCCTCCAGTTCATGAGGTAAATATATACTCATTAATTTTTGTCTCCCCTTGTTATCGGTCTTTCACTTGGCCTGGTGAGGAAAACAAAACAAGAAGACTTGGTTTTATAACCTGCTCTTCACTACCTGAAGGAGTCTCGGAGCGACTTACAATCTCCTTTCCGCTCGGCCTTCCTTATAGTCCAACTCTCACAGCCGTACATTACTACTTGGAGTACCATTGCTTTGACCATGCGGACATTTGTTGGCAGGGTGATGTCTCTACTTTTTATCATGCTGTTTAGGTTTGTCATCGCTTTCCTCCCAAGGAGCAGACGTCTTTTAATTTCATGGCTGCAGTCACCGTCTGCAGTGATCTTGGATCCCAGGAACGTGAAGTCTGTCACTACTTCCACAACTTCCCCTTCTATTTGCCAAGGAGTAATGGCAACAAAACTGGGGCAAAAATAAAGATAACAAAACTGGGGCAAAAATAGTATGATAGATCCACTCAAACACTTTATGTATGCTAATACAGTCACTTTTATACTTGAAAATTATTTCTAAGTATACAAAATATCAACAAGGCATACAACCCAAGCCATACAATATCTCAATGTTATACAGAATTGTGAAACTTAATGATATACTAACATTACAGTAAACTCAAACAGAACACTAGTTGCTGCTAACAGCCAAAGAATTTGTAGAACTTCAGTACATTAGTTGCTGTTAACAGCGAAAGGATTATGGAACTTTACAAAGCAGCCGGCTTTTGCTTGGTTTCGTATCATAACTTCATCAGAAGCAAGTCAACTTATATTGTGTAAGAGTTTTCCTTGTACTGTAATATATTTCCTGGTTTCTAAGGATATTTCTTCACAAGAGTTGCTACATTTAGTATCAGGACTAGCCCTTATTTCCTTTGAGGATTTCTCATATCGAACCTGTCTTTAACAGACTGAGCTTCGAGGCTGAAAAAGTCTCTACTCCCAGAATTTTGGCAGTGTTTCAGGTCATTTCAGATGTCCCCAAGCTGACCCAAAAGCAGCTAATTTGGGGCTTAATTCTAGCTTGGATATATCCAAATGTATGCCTCAGTGCCAAATGCAGCCATATAAGAACATAAGAGTACTGCAGGATCAGACCAATAGTCCATCTAGTCCAACATCCTGTCCCCGCAGTGGTCAAACAGTTCCTCTGGAGGGCCAACACAGGGCACAGAGGCTAAGACCTTCCCCTGATGTTGCCTGCTGACAGTGGGATTCATACGTTTAGGCCCTCTGAATGTGGAGGTTCCCTTTAGTCATCATAGCCGAATAGATCTATCCTCCTTGAATCTGTTCAATCCTCTTTTAAAGCTGTCTGTGCCTGGAGCCATCACAACATCCTCTTTCTATTTTGTTATAGGCAATTCAGTAATGTGTCACTCTTAACAGTGGTCAGTCAGATGCTTCAGGAATGGGTCATGATATAACCATTGCATAAGGTGTCATTCCAATGGGAAAGTTTCAGCAGAAAGATTAAGATCTGGAAGTTCTGGAGTCTGTTCTCCACGCTTCCTTGACCTCCCCCCCCCCCCCCCACCCTCCTCTGCTGTTTCTTTATACACACTTAAAAAAAATCTAACAATTCCACTTTATCGGCAGGTTTTTATGCTAGCGAGATTTAATCTCTTTCCTTCAGCTGTTGTTTCAGGCAGATATAGGGGTATCCCCTACAGGGATAGAACCTGCAATTGTCTCTATAGTGAACCTGATTCAGTTGCTCATATCCTTCTACGCTGTCTCCAATACTCTACCATGCGCAGCTATCTGATCAGTCCCCACTTACCTTCCACAAGGAATTTGACTGACAATGATCTTAAAATTCTATTGTCTGATAAGTTCTCGGCAATTACCCTGTCTGTTGCTGAATTCTTAGCTTATGTTTGGAAGCTAAGGGTAAGGGCACATAAGTCTTAATCCCCCTTGTGCTCATTTGGATTGTTATATTTTTTAACTGAGTTCACTATTCTTGAGAAGTTTAAAAATGATCCCCTGTTGGTGTAACTTGATGTAACTTGTTATGATCTATTAATTCATTTGTTCCATTGCCTTCCTTATTGTTCCTGTGTTATGCCAATAAAGGTCTATGTATATGTGTATATATGTATGACCAAGATGTTTCCCAAATCCTTTCTTCTTTCACAACAGTTTCCAAGGAATGTTCAGCAATATTCCACCCATTTCTTCTTTTGTTTCTGGGGTTCATTATAAAAATTCTACTTGGATAGGAATCTGTTGTTTTGGAAGACAGGAAACAGTGCTGTTTAATACAAAATTTCTTAGATCCTGAAAAAACACCTGGGTCAGCATAATCAGATTTTAATATAGTTATGTTAAAATGTTCTATATGATCTGATTTTATGTAAAGGAAGATGACAGATTGTTTTTGAAGTTCCCTGTTGGACACCACTGTTTTCCAAAGGATTGTGGGTACAGTCCATGGAGCAATCGTCCTTGAACTGGCACTGTTGAAAAGCAGTGTGTGTGTGGTACACAAGCATAATTATGCACCTGTGAGCAATCCCATGCATATTTCAGCAAACCTTGTGTGAAAGGTTCTTGATAGATTGTGACTGGGTCAGATCCTTGATCTGTCTGTGGAATTGATGGAGTTCTTATTGCAGCCTCTAAATGTAGCAACATAATTATTTCTGTTCTGAATAGGAGAAAATGAGCTGCGCATTGATTTCATTGATTTTGACAACAGACACACTGTGGCCAAATATGAGACCTTCAACATTTCAGGGGAGGCAGATCAGTACAGACTGGGACTTGGAGCCTTCCTTGAGGGCACTGCAGGTATGTGGCTGGGGACCTTCTGGACCACCTCTATGGTCAGAAGAGGAAACCATAACCATGGAAGGAGAAGGAGAAGAGAATGTTGTAGCTTCCTTCTCAACTGCAATCAGTCTATACTAAATGGTCAAACTGTCCTCAAAACCATGGTGGAGACGGCCATAGAAGAGCTAAAGTGAAGTGAGAAAAGACAGTTTTGTGTAGGGAGCATTCAGATGTTACATGCACAAAAAAACCCCGTTTGTCTGTACAGGTACAGACATGTTCTCCATATTCCCTTCTTTTCTACCTTCCCCTCTTATATAGAAATGCAGAAACATAGAGTTGGAAGGAACCTCAAGTGTCCTTGAGTCCACCCCCCTGTACAGTACGGG
Source organism: Gekko japonicus (assembly GCF_001447785.1). Classification (NCBI taxonomy): domain Eukaryota; kingdom Metazoa; phylum Chordata; class Lepidosauria; order Squamata; family Gekkonidae; genus Gekko; species Gekko japonicus. The sequence goes on from NW_015176007.1 coordinate 565,983, forward strand.
AAATTCATAATTGCCCCCCACTCCCCCAGTGACCCCTACTCTATGCCCAGAGGAAGGCAAAAAACCACCAGGATTCCTAGCCAATCTGTCCTGGGGGAAAAATCCATTCCTGACCCCAAAGTGGCCATCAGCATCACCTTGGGCATGTAAGAATGGGGCACGAGAGCCGAGCACTGACTCATCCCTTCCTGCTGTCCTCCTCACGATCTGCCCAAACTCACAGAATTAGCATTGTTGTCAGATGGCCATCTAGGCTCTGCTTTAAAACCTCCAACGAAGGAGAGCCCACCACCTTCCAAGGAAGCTTGTTCCACTTTGGAACTGCTCTAACCATCAGGAAATTCTTCCTAATATTTAGTCAAAAACTCTTTTGAATTAATTTCAATCCATTGGTTCTGGTCTGACCTTCTGGGACAACGGCTCCATTCTCTATATGGCAGCCCTTCAATACTTGAAACCTCTCAGTTGTCTTCTCTCCATGCTAAACATACCCAGCTCCTTCCAAACCTTCCTCATAGGACTAGGTCTCCAGACCCCTCACCAGGGGTCATCTTGAGGGGGAACGCGCAGGAACGGTGTTCCGGGAGTAAGAACCCCAGGAGGGGACACATATGGTGATGCGCTGTGGAAAGCCGCCTTTTTTTGCTAGAGAGATGCTGGCGGTGCCTGTCCGATATCATGACTCTTTGGAAGCTGATGTCTTGCATGTCTCCCACTTGCTCTGTTTGGTTTTGAGTAAGACAATTTTCCAGTGTGTTGGGCCCCCTGGCATAAATCTGTTGGTTTCCCTCCCCCATCTTTAATGACACCCAACTAAGGTAAATCATGTCTCACTTGATCTTACTGTAGGACTATCCTTGGTATAGCCTGCCTTGATGTGTTAATGGTAGACAGGGGTCATTTCGTAGAAAAAGAGGTGCAGGAGCTCATTAGCATAACTCATTAGCATAACTTATTTGCATATGTCACACCCCCTGGCATCACTGGAAGTGTGTCAGAAGGCAACACCCACTGCTCAGGCTCCACTGGACTGTTTTGGATTGTTAGCTATTGGGGGGGGGGGGACATGAAGATCTGTCCTCGCAGAGAAGGGAGAGCTTGTACCTGAATAAAACTTGGTCTTATTCCCTGGCTGCACTGTTTCGGACTGGGGGGCTGGGGGGGCTCTGCAACTTCCCTGGCTGCTTCTTACTCTGACTGAGGGCTGCTGGGAGCAGGGGGTGGGACTTGTTGCACGTGCCCGCCCCCTGGGCTCTTTACTGCCGGAGCTCCGCTCCTGTGTGCTCCTGCAGGAAATGATCCCTGATGGTAGATGGCAGATATGGGCAGTATTGTGTACATGGCTGCTGGTGTGATTTTTTTTGGGATTATACATTGTCTGGTCTTAATGTGTGTGAAGGTGCAATATAACACATGCTCCTCAAGACTGCTATAAACATTACCCTTTTAATGAATACCTCTCCCAGGCATATTGTTGCCAAAGTAATCTTTTGATTGTTTTCCTGATTTATTGCAGAAAAAGCAAAAGCTTACTAACTTGATCTGTATCTTCATGGTTGTAGGGTAACTTCCCTGCAAAAGCAAAGAAAACTTAAAGAGTCTTTAGTCAAAAAGTGTAAAGCTGGCTCACTACCAGCTTTGAGTTGGAAATACCTGGAGATTTTGGGGGTGGAGCCTGAGCGGTGGGTGTTGCCTTCTGACACACTTCCAGTGATGGCAGGGAGTGTGGCATATGCAAATAAGTTATGCTAATGAGCCTCCTGCACCTCTTTTTCTTCGAAATGACCCCTGCCCCTCACCATCTTTGTTGCCCTCCTCTGGACACACTCCAGCTTGTCAACATCCTTCTTAAACTGTGGTGCCCAAAACTTAACACAGTATTCCAAGTGAGGTCTAACCAGAGCAGAGTAAAGTGATACCATCACTTTGCATGACCTGGATACTGTACTTCTGTTGATAGAGCCCAAAATTGCCTTTGCCTTTTTAGCTACCACATCACACTGCTGACACTTTTGACTGAGTATGGTCTACTAAGACCCCTAGATCCTTTTTGCAAGTACTTCTGCCAAGACAAGTCTCCCCCCCTCCATTTTCTCTGCCTAAATATAGAACACTGTGATAGTTGAAGACAGAAGTTTTCAGCTAACCCCAGTGAGTTGTAGTGTTGGCATGTGACTGCCTGGACGTTTTAGGCTTACTTTCCTTCACAATAACTGGGATTCTTAACAAGAATTCAGTAGTGGTTAAAATACTACTTACAGGTGGGCATCCACATGATGTTGTGCATCAACAGGCTTCTTTTTAGTTTTTCCCTGTCCTTGATATGCTCTTTCCTAAATATGCTTTACTCCAATCTTTTAAGAAAGAACATGGCCCAAGTGCATTATCACGACATCTGGATAGGAATGTGCTCATTTTCAACAGCCCTTACTCCCAAACACACATCAGCACCGTTTTCCTCCTGTCAGCTTCTTGCAGGTGTCATTTTCTTTGATGTGCCATACCACAAGGGATTTTGAAGAAAAAAATTGCTAATTGTTCTAGTGCTATAATGCTGACACTAGAATGCTATAGCAATTACATTTTTTAAAAACCCTCAAAAACAGTCAAGTGTTACATTGGGGGAAATTGTGCAGAAAATCCCACATGTAATGTTCCATTACCAATGCAAATTCCTCTGCATTTGAAGCAGCTATGAAAGCAACGTGGAGAATCCTCACTATGTAGAAATAGCTTGGATATGACTCTGACTTCAGTTATTTGGACTTTACTGCTAAGTGAAACTAACTGAACTTTCATTTTGAGTCTTGACATAGGGGGAGAAGAAAGGTGCACGAGAGAGAAAGAGAGAGATATTCAACAAACAAAACAAAACCAAATGTAAAGAAAGCAATAATGTCATATTGGGGACATCAAGATTGCTTCAGAATCATAAAAACAAGTACAAGATGAAATTAAGAACATAGTGTTGTAGCTATAAAACAGATAAGTACAAACAGCCAACATTTCAAACCAACTTACATCGTTTTAAATAGCGAAGAACAGGTATTCCCAAAAAGACATATCTACTCAGTCCTCATATACTTGAGGGATTTGTTTGTGATATCTGAACTGAATTTGTATAAAGAATGTCACACTTTTGAAAATCTATTAATTATTCTTTCCTTATTCTAAGAAATACGTCCTCTATCTCAAGTTGATCAGCCTCTATTTACACTCCCCTAAGGGGCCTTGATCAAAACCTCTTATACCAGCATGAGCCAAATGCCACAATCCCAGAGGTGATATGTTCTTTTAGAATAAAAATATAGATGTGGTTCAGAATTTTCTGTATTTGATTATTGTGTCCATCCAGGCCGCGCTTTCAAATTGCTCTAAACATTATGTTTTTGTGTGTGGAATCAGTTCAGATGTCTACCACCCCATCATCAAATTAAGAGAAACCAGATGATGCTCAAGCATGTCAACAAGCTCCAGTCCAGATGACTGGGATCTAAATATATGAGTTAATTCCACTGGACGGTCTTGAACCAGAGGTGATGTACAAGTAACCCCTAGATTCTGCACTGGTCCTGTAATGGACATGTATGTATGTGTGAACCAGTCTGCAGTCTACCCCCCTAAACTAGAATTTAATCTGTCATTTGCAGGTGATTCACTCACTTCCCACAACAACATGCCTTTCTCCACCAAAGACAGACAGCAGGATCCTGGCAACAATAACTGTGCAGTGACTTACAAAGGAGCTTGGTGGTACAACAGCTGCCACCACAGCAACCTCAATGGGATGTACTGGCTTGGGTCTCACTCCTCTTATGCTGATGGTGTGAACTGGAGAACCGGCAAAGGGTACAACTATTCCTACAAACGCTCGGAAATGAAATTCAGGCCCCGGGAATAGTCAAAATTGGTGAGACAGCTGTCTCTTCAACTGCATTTGAGAAGAGACAGTTTCCCTATTTCCTGCCAGGATGAGGGAATGCAAAGTTGACATCTTACAAATCCTCTGTTTTAATAGTGCTTCCACCACAGGCTAATGAATACAGTGGCAAAAGGTTCAGTTGGGATTTTTTTGCCACTGACATGCAAATGTCTTGAGCCAGCTGGAATCCCAACCAAGCCAACATCTTCACGTGTTAGTTCATACGGACACATATCTCTAGTATGCCTGCTGAGCAGAAATGAACGACTCTTTGATAATATAAGGATTTTGGTTTATTATTCTGGCAACATTCACAACAAAGTTAAATAAAATCATAATATTGTAATGTGTGCACCCTAGAACTTTGTAGTATAGTGTTGTTTTGTATTCACTGTAATCAAGAGGAATGGGGGATATTTGCGAGATGAGCTAGTGTCCGAAGGGCAGGGGGTTGAATGTCCTTGCAGCAGAAGCAACATGGAGAGCCAGCACTTGTGTTCAGGTAACACACTTGACAGATCAGGAATATTTTAAGTCTTACAGTTGGATTAGAACCTACAAGAAGGCTGCATAAACTACTCTGTGAGTTGCCATATGATGACTCTCCAGAGGGCTTGATAATCCTCCTGTGTTTGCTGCTAACCTCAAACTGCAAACACAGGAAATGGTTGCCAAGTACCTGAAAGGGTGATGGACTGTTTCTGTGGATCATGCATTATGCAGGCCTGACCTATGTAGTGCAGGAACAGGAGTCAGAAGTGGTGCTGGTGTTGAACAAGCTTAGCTCAATTGTTCACTGGCTCAGTGAACATGCCATTTCTAGCACACAGTGGTTTAAAAGCAGCCTGCACTGCAAAGAACTGGTTGTCCCATGCCATGAGTTATAGAACATAGGGGGGAGGGCGTTCCAGAAGGGATTGCTGGATCCTGAGAATCAGTGTTAGCCAGTTTCTAAACTGGGTAGAGAGGTGAGGGAGATCATGGCATAAGTTCCTGGGCAGCCCCTAAATCACAGCCCTGATTCTTTCCCAGTTAAAACATGAGTGACTTCCGGTTTGTAGAGGGCATGTGAGCGAGCAAGATGGGTACCCTAGGGGTGGACGAGATGAAGTAAACTCCTCCCTTTACCCCTGATTTGAGGCCCTCATCCTCTTGCCCTTCCGAGCTTCCTTCGCCTTCCCGAGCCTCCCCCACCGGCGCCCTGAAGGCCTGGGATATGACGTCCCCCTTAGCGGCAGACCAAGAAAGGGCAGAACCCCGGCAGTGTGATGGCGACAGGAGGCCCCCCCTCCCTACAACTGTATCTGAACCAACCGGACCCAGGGACTTGGAAGTGTGGTGGTCTGACTTGGACCTTAATTCAAAAGACTCTGGTTAAAGCCAAAGAGGATTACAAAGCCCAGGCTGACAAGGGCAGGTCACCAGAGTGGGACTTACAGCCTGGGGACTCTATCTATGTGTCCACAAAGAACCTGAAGGGCTCGCAACCTGGGGGGGGGAAAGCTGAGGTGGAAATATGTGGGACCTTTTAAAGTATAATGTGTCATTCACAAGGTGGCTGTTGGCATTTTGAAAAGACTCAAATGTACCTAAACTATGGCAAGATCTAATTATGACTATGATCACTGTGGCAAAAACTGTTATAGCCATGAAGTGGAAGGATGCAGACCCCCCCTCCCCCACGGTGCAACAATGGTACTGAAACATATGGGACTATTTTATTTTAGATTAAATTACTGATACTATTTCAGAGAAAAAAGCAGAATCAGTTTGACATTTTAGTTTACTCAAAAAATGGTTACCTTTTATGGAATTTAAGTTTCAGATCTTTAAAGATGTAAGTACCAGTGCTCTATCTCTAACACTTAAGAAAAGAATCAGCCTATTACTGTTTGCAGCTAAAACCGCAATTGCATCCACATGGAAGTCCCAAAACACTCTGAACGTAAACCTCTGGTACAAGAAACTATGGAATCTATACTTAATGGAAAAAACCACAGATATCTTTAAACAAATCAAACCAAAAAAAGAACACAATGACACTACACTATATGGTCTCCTATCTTATCATACCTAACTACCAAAGATTCAATACCCGATGTAATAGGTACTCTTCGCCTTTTGTAGCGTTTATAGCACAATACACAGTTTGATATATAGTATGAACTGTACGGAAAGAATCCTCTCCACAGTATAGATTAGACTGATTGAAGCACTTTTTGTATGTATAACGAAAAATATGTTAATTATATGTATATGCCTATCTTGCATAACCCTGTTGTTAATGTTAATGAGAAAATTGAATAAAACTGATTTTGGGGGGAAAAGATGTAAGTACCATGAAGGAAAAAAATAATTACATGTCTTTAGTAGCCATCCATTGAGCACATGACTGGTGCTTTATTTAATTTAAACATAATAGCCTTGTCTTTTTTATGTATAACGCTTAGGGCTCTTTAGCTTGGAGAAACGACGCCTGAGGGGAGACATGATTGAGGTTTATAAGATTATGCATGGGATAGAGCAGGTAGAGAAAGAGGTACTTTTCTCCCTTTCTCACAATACAAGAACTCGTGGGCACTCCATGAAATTGCTGAGCGGTCGGGTTAGAACGGATAAAAGGAAGTACTTCTTCACCCAAAGAGTGATTAACACATGGAATTCATTGCCACAGGAGGTGGTGGTGGTG
>NW_015176007.1:572685-575031 GCF_001447785.1 Gekko japonicus
AGCAGAGGTCCATCAGTGGCTATTAGCCACAAGGTATAGATAGAGGCTCTGGGGCAAGTGATGCTCTGTCTTCTTGGTGCTTGGGGGGGGGTCAACAGTGGGAGGACTTCTAATGTCCTGGCCCCACTGGTGGACCTCCTGATGGCACTGGTATTTCTGGCCACTGTGTGACACAGAGTATTGGACTGGATGGGCCTTTGGCCTGATCCAACATTGGCGTCTCTTATGTTCTTATGAGGCTGTGAGTCCTTCTGTTGAGTATCTTAGGTGGCTTTGCTAGACCATCTCACGTCCACTTGGCAGCTCACAAAATATCACCCTCCCCAGAGTTCATTTGTTTTCATGAGAATTTAGATGGGCTGGGAAGGCTGAAATAAACCCCCTCTCTGTGGTAAATCTCAGACTGTGTTCTAATCTAGGGTCAGACACACTTTTCTGTGAGAGAGATGATTTAATGATGGATCATTTATGTACATATTGTGGGAGAAATATCCAGGCAATGCAGATATCCCTGAACACAGTGAAATACAAATCTATCCTTGAATTATATGGCTCAGTGTTGTCTTCTCTAACTGGAAACAGTCCTTCATGGTCTGATGTAGAGTTGTCTCCACCCGTTCTTTGAGGTCCTTCAGCTGGAGAACTCTGCCTTCACACTCTACGGAGCCTTTTCTGTGTTTTACCGCCTTGCATCTCCTCTTTGTCGCTGGCAGTGCTCTGGGATATCATCACATTCACATAAAACTACCTTGTACTAAATCAGACCTTTGGTCCATCAAGGTCAGTCTTGTCTACTCAGACTGGCAGTGGCTCTCCAAGGTCTCAAGCAGAAGTCTTTCACATCACCTACTACTTGCCCCTTTGAGCTGGGGTTGCTGGGGATTGAACCTGGGACCTTCTGCATGCCAAGCCGATGCTCTATCACTGAGCCACAGCCCCTCCTTTGTGGCTCTTTCTTGTAGCTGCAATAGCTGATGTTAGTGCAAACTTTAGGACATGCTTTGGCATCCAATGGCCTTGATTGTGGGTTTGTCAGTGGTGATGACAATCAAAATTGTAGTTCCAATTTGTTGTTCATGGAACTGTATTGTGTATTAAAGGCAGGCTTGCATCTCAGGAGCTCGATCTTAGATACGTACCTAATCAAGGTCATTGGATGCCAAAGCATGGTGTAGGACTTCAGGTTATGCCTTACATGTATGCACTGGCTATATGTTAACATGGATTCTGAATAAGAAGCCTGGATAGAGCAGGCCTCTGCTAAAGGCTTGTTTGTCATCTTAAAAGAGGCCTGTGTCACTTTCACCCGGATTACAAATTCTTCTGCTGGAGAAAAACAGCTGCTCAATATCCCAAAGGACATTTCTTTTGCAAAACAGATTTCTTGGCAGAACGACTCGGAGCCTTGAATATAGGAGAAAGGATGCTGGCTAACAGCTCTTGTTTAATGAGATAGAAGAAGAAGAGAAGACGAGATTGGATATATACCCCGCCCTTCACTACCCAAAGGTGTCTCAGAGCGGCTTACAAACTCCTTTCCCTTCCCCTCCCCACAACAGACACCCTGTGAGGTAGGTAGGGCTGAGAGAGCTCTGACAGAAATTGCTCTTTTTCAAGAACAGCTCTTATCAGAACTATGGCTTGCCCAAGGTCATCCAGCAGGTGCAAGTGGAGGAGTGGGGCATCAAACCCGGTTTTCCCAGATTAGAGTCCGCACACTTAACCGCTGCACCAAACTGGGGCTGACCATCAGGATCAATATTAGTCTGGAAACCACCTGATTAACATTTGTTTTTAACTAGGGAAACACCCGGAAGCCCTGACTGGGAAAGTACCATGACTGGAAAACAGAGGATTGACTGGGAGTTAAAGGAAGTGTGCTAGCACAGACAGATTTCGCATACCTTTTTATTCAGGCTTCACTCTAAGGCAGGCACTCTATTTGACTGAAGGCCCTCTGTTTAACTGAATAATAAAGCATATTATGGGTTCATAGTAGGTTTAGGAATATCCACATATAGGTAGGAAAGAGAACCACTTGCTATACACAGGAAGAACGCTATATAATTCATACTAATAGATTATAGTACATAGAGTTTATACCAGGCCAATGCAAAGGGACTACATTAGCTCCTGATCCATAAAAGGTTACAGTGCTTAAAGACCAATTACATTGCTTGAGAACACAATGAGCCTCTTGTAATAGGACATCTCTGCTTCTGCTCACCTATACATGTGCTTGGAAGCACCAATAAGGGATGCTTTCTTGTGAACTATAGGGCTCACCTATAGCTGTGACGTCTTTGCTAAGAAACAATAGTATTGCTAGGCCAGAAAACAAAAAAG
>NW_015176007.1:575520-578441 GCF_001447785.1 Gekko japonicus
GGTTTCAACTACACAGTTACCAGCCTGGTGAAGGAGCACACACCTCCATTATTGTGAGCAGTAAGAAACAACAACTAGGAGAAGAGATCCATTGTAGATCTAGTTGTGATCACATACAACACATCACTGCTTTTGTTCCTGCTTTGGTATTTCCTGCCAAATGGACATTTGGTTTACAATGAAATGGCCAGCTTCTATCAACACTTCAACGGCAGCAAGGATATTATATGCCAAATATTAGAAGACCCAAGAAACACCAACTAAACAAGAATATATTAATAAACTATTAGAAGCGGTGGAAATGGACAAATTAACCATGGAAACGAGAGGTACAAAGAAATGGACATTTCAAAAAATCTGGAAGAGACTATATGATTGGTACAATGAGAATGGACTTAAAGATTAAGCTGATATGGCAAAATTAACATTGGAGTGTGTAGCAATATATAATAATGGAGCTAGAGAATATTAACAAATGATAGAGAACAATGAAGCGATGATGTAGATGTAGTAACAAATGGTAATACGTCTCTTGGCCTATATGTTGTTTGTTGTAGTTGTTTATGTCTGTGTGTAGGTATATAAGAAAACAATAAAGGTGCACCTTTGGGTACTTAAAAAAAACCACCACTTCAATGAAGCATCCTGACGCCAAGGTTTTCACATCTGCCCAGATGTCTTCCTTGAGTAAGGTATTAGATTTCAATATTGGCCACCCCTCTAGGTAACCTCCCACTCCTGTAGGCAACCAGTAGGATTAGTTTTGGGACGGACTAATAGCTGTCAGACAGCGTCCCTTGCTGCCTGCCCTGCCTCGTGAGTTGTGGGGCGTCCTGACTGGGGTTTATGAAGGTCTGGGGGGGCATGATGGGATGCTGGGGAGGGGGCTTGTCTGGCACTGGGGAGGGGGGTGGTTGGTTGTGCCATCATGAGCTGCTTGGGGCCTTGCGGGCTTGCCTGAGGCATGGGGGAGGGCAATTGTTTTTTCCAATCAATGGCTGCCTATGGGCTGCATTACAATTTTGGTGCAATTTTGCACCTCTGTCAGGAGACATTCCTGGGCTGAAAAGTATTAGAGAGTGGTTGGGCATTGGCCAAGCCCAGTGATCCACCCAGAACGATACCAGTACAGAGTCCTGTGCCTGAGTTGCACTGGTGCACAACTGCCACAAAGCTGCACCAGCACCTGAGAGCTGGACAGCGGCGCTGGGGTTCTGCCCCAGCATAAGTGGCCTGTAAGTTCACACCTGCCAGCTTGACACAAAGAGAAGATGTGTGGACCTGTTGCTCCGTGCTGCATTCCGAGAGAGAGGTCAGTGCGGGATGGTTCCAGGCTGGGTTTATGGCCTAGCTTTTTCTAAGCGTGTCTGAAGGTGGGAGTGTGAGAATATCTTAGATACTTGACATAGCTGCTCCATCCTGGCTTCCAGGAATGGATGGTGAAGAAACATCTGAGAATCCAATAAGGAGAAGAGGTTCTTTCTGATCTTAACTCAAACATTTCCTAGAAACTGATGGAACAGACTGTCTCCTGCCCAGTTTTTCCTCCTCTTCCTCCTCCTTATGGTTTTGTTCCCCATTGTTATCAATTAAAATATAACACCTCACCAGCCTAGGTCCCATTTTATTCAATGGGGCTTCCTCCCAGGATAGTAGTTGCAGTCTAGAACACTCTGTTCCAGCACCCAGACAATAGTTATCCATGCCATGTGATGGGTGGTCAGAGAAGGAAGGATTAAAGGGGAAAGAGGTTGGAGGGAGATATTAACTTTGGCATTCTGGGGTTTTAAGATCCAGATGTACCTTGGACCAACCTAAACCAAACAAAGAAGTTCCAGGAGGGGTTGGTGAGCATGGTCACCACGCTCAGAGAAGTGGAAAGCCAAGACTTCCATGCATCAAGAACATGTCAATAACTTCTGTCCTGCAGGTGGATAATCATGAATGGGGAACTCTCTCTGCAAAACCCTGGACAGCTCCCACTGATTGGACTAGGGAGGCCTGGGCTTGAATCCCTGAGGGGCGGTTGATCCTGGGCCACTCAGGATCACACCACCATGAGCTCCTGTGAGGAAAGCTGGGATAGAAATGTAAGGAATGAATGAAAACTTAAAGGCTGCATTTGTGGGCTCGGCCATGTTTGATGGCAGGCACTTTTGCAGTTCTTCATACCAGTTTGTGGTGATATTCTAAAATGAAAAGCAGCCATAGAAGGCTGTCATCAGGAGCAGAAGACTGCTGAGTATGTGTGCCTGTGTTTGTTTGGTAACCATCTTGTCTCTCAATTTTTCTCCACTTGCTTTTCTCTCCACTAGGGGAAAAGGTTAGTCGCTCATGTCAGCCGTCCAATGGCTGTTTTGTTTCTTAAAATGATGCTGGTAGGAGGAAGAATTACATAAGTGTACTCTGGCCATTGGGAAATCCCCTGAAAGGGCAGTGAGGGAGAGTCCTGAAGTGTTGTAATACTTATCTTCTTTTTTTTTTAAAAAAACCTGGCCCTGTCAGTTCTTAAATACTCAGGACACTGCAGATAGAAAAATTATCCACACTGAAGCTGAAGCGATGACAAAGAACGCAGAACACATTTTCATTTTACTGCTCTCTCTGATGACAGTAGTAGCTCCCGGGAATGCAACCGACACCTGTCCAGGTGAGTCTTAAACAGGGTAACCTGGGACCAGGGAGAGCTGCTGTAGTTTAGGGGAAGTGATCTGCCCTGTAACAGAAGCTGAAAGGAAATCCGGCTCTGATTTAGCATCAGGCTAGATTTCCATTCTTTCAACCCGGTACTCTTAATATTTTCAAATGTTAGTCTTTAACTATATGTCAAAGAAGTGTTTGAAAATAAATACAGGTTTTTGGACCTGGTGTTAATTCTGCACCCTCAAAGAAAAAGCATGAATGACAAAGAATATAAACTC
>NW_015176007.1:579279-580659 GCF_001447785.1 Gekko japonicus
AGCATCACTTGCCCCAGACTGAGAGTTCCTATCTATATCTTGTGGCTAATAGCCACTGATGGACCTCTGAGGAGAGCAGCTATGGTGGACTATGGACATTGCTAATCTGCATTGCTCTGCAGATTTGTGGAAGGTTGTTGTTGTTGTTCAGTCGCACAGTCGAGTCCGACTCTTCGCGACCCCATGGATAAGATCACGCCAGGCCTTGTGGAAGGTAGCATTTCCTATAAAAATGTTTATTCATTCTTGTTGCCATAGTTTGGGATGTACCCAATCTACAAGTCATTAAGGCCTCTTTTTGAAGTTGAAAAACAAAATCTCTTTTAAAAATGAACTGTGCCCAAATGAGCAGAAATGCTACAGCAATTAATGGCAAAACATTCAGCAGTTTTCCAGAAAGTTAGGAGTATTTACTCCCATTATCTCCTTTGTGCAGGTAGGACCAGTAATGGATTTAGTTTCATCAATTCTCATAGAATCATAGAATCATAAAGTTAGAAGGGACATCCAGGGTCCTCTTGTCCAACCCCCAGTGATCAGTGTACTCATCAAAAATACACCCCCCCAGTGACCACTGTTCCACGCCCAATTTTACCCTCCCATCATCATTTGTGCAAGGTGCTATAATGCTCAAAGTGCATTTGGTTGGTAGTTTATGACGTGCTTAGCAATTCCAGAAAAATCATCTCACTACTCCAATCCATTGTATTTTAAAGTTTTCAAAAATATACATTAATACTAGGTGTGAATATATATTGTGGATTAAATAATGTGAATAAATTTAAATTGCTTATATCACACAAATCATTCCCAAAACTATAGGCTAGACAGCCTTCTCTAGTGTCAAAAAGGACTGTGACACACATGACTGCTTTTGAGTAAGTGTAACTGTGCTGCTACCACAGATGCAGAGTTATGCCGAAGGAAGTGAACTTAGTGTCTCTCCTAAGTCTGGTCGGATGGAAAGACTTAGGATGGTTTCCTGAGATATTTTTAGAGGGTTCCCTTAGACAGCTTCCTAAGTACCCCTCCCCAGACAGAGGGTGGGAGAAGAAAGGACAGGAGGAGTAATGTCCTGGGAGAAGAAGCCACTGAAGAAGCCCTTGATCTCTCTTACTGTCATGGAACCAGGGGTCATTTGGGGGGGGACACGGGGGGACGCCATCCCCCCGGGTGAGGTGCGGGAGGGCGGGGCCTGGAGCTCCCTGCTGGTGCCCGCTGGAGGTCGCCGCCGGCTGTGGGGAGGACACACTTCCGGTGATGTCAGGGGGTGTGGCATATGCTAATGAGTTATGCTAATGAGTCCCCCTAGCTCTTTTTCTATGAAAGGACCCCTGCATGGAACATTTGAATCATGTGCAGTCTCCAAATTAAAATCCA